>NC_036241.1:11531073-11555868 GCF_002742605.1 Olea europaea var. sylvestris | reverse complement strand
TCTAGCATCATTCTACCTCTGTTACTTTTCTCCAATTACAAGTTACACGAGCATTTTTTTTTTTTTTGGCTTGGGTATATATTATTAGTAGAGAAGTTCTTGGTTCTGAAGGTTGATGTGATGGGTGCAGAAATGGCTACTGGTGGAGCTGCTCCCCAGAGAGGAACTGCAGCAGCAGCTGCTGCTAACATGCGTAGGAGAAGAACTACTAGTGGCGGGTCTGCAGGTGGAGCAAGTGGAACCATGCTCCAGTTCTACACAGATGATGCCCCGGGACTCAAGATTTCTCCCAATGTTGTGCTTGTAATGAGCATTGGTTTTATTGCCTTCGTCGCTGTTCTCCACGTCATGGGCAAGCTGTACTTTGTCCGCAGAGAGGCATAAGATAGTCTCATGTTTGCTTCCTAACAGCAACATTGTCAATTTCCAATTTCGGCAAATTGGAAAAAGTTATACCTTTCTTGAGGAGTATACTTTCTGTTAGAATTGTTTTCTTTTTTAAGTTTGGAACTATCCAATTCACTACTGGAAATTTTGGTATTCAGCAATGCCTTTAAGTGGATCCATTGATGCAGTTTTGAATGCCATTACAACCGCAAATTGTCAAAATAGTTATGACTCTTGTAATCTTATACTAATACATGATTTCTTCCAAGCGGGCTTGGAGTGGCATATAAGTGAACTCATAAGCTACTTTTTTATATGAATGTATTAACATATGATCAGTATAAGTTTGCATTAGGATGAGAGGCGATTTTTACTTTTTTGAGAAAAATTATATTCTTCATGGATATGTTTTCCAAAAAGTTAACTGTCAATTTTATTATTATTATTATTTTTAATTTCAGTTAAATTGATATTAGAGTGCATTTGATTTTCAATTTTTTTCATGAAAAATGTCATTTTTTAATGCAAATTCCTAGTTGTGGGTAATTTTTTTTAATGAAAAATATTTTCTAACTTTTGGTTATTTGACCATATATTTTTTACGGGGAGTGAGTTATTATTTTTTATGTAATTCACTCTCTCTTTCTCTCTCATTTGCTATCCCTCTCTCTCATCTATCTATCTATCAATAAAAAATAAACAAGTATAACTTTTTTTTTAGGTGGAAAATAAAATCAATCAAATATATTTAATTGACAATTTTATTTTCATGTAAATTTCATAATTGCAATCAACATATTAATTTTCAAATATAAATAAAGCAATACTAAAAATAACAAAATTATTGAGTCCGTTACACTTAAATTCGATTCATTCTGATTGATCGATTGTACTGCATGTACATTATTATTTATAGATTTGCTTATTAATCGATGATGTGACAATATTTCATTGGGTCAAAATCTTATCAAATAAATAAAATAATAATGCTACTTAACCATTCTGCTTGACACTTGGTTTGACCGCATGAGGTGAAAAATCAGGTAAAAAAAAACATAATAAAAAGAAAGAAGGGGGCACTTATTTCAACCGGGTTAAATCGCCCAGTTTTGTTTTGAACTTCAAATTTTAAAAAACTGGGCAAATACCCGGCCCAAAAAAATTGAACTGTCTTTGCTATTTCATGTGTATGTGTATGTGTATGTGTATGTGTATGTTTAATTAGATGGAATTTTTGGTAAAGCATTTGAATTTGCTGGGAATGGTTTGATGATTTAGTTGACGGGTTTTTAGGATACTTGTACAGGAAATTTTGTGAACTGCGGACTCCTTATTAGTTGATGCTATTGTTTGTGTTTTTAATGACTTATTTATTTGATGCGCTTTTGGGACACTATGATTGGAAATTTGGTTGAAGCAAAATTGCTGACTATCTTGATCATACAAAAATCGCTTTCAAGTGCGATTCTATGATTGGAAATGCATGAAAATAGTTCCCCAGAAAGTTGTCTTCTTGGCGCTGAGTTCTATCTTGGAAAAGTAACTGTATTAAATAGGGAATTTAAATTCATTGCTCCAAATTAAGAATTGAAAAAGACCTGCTTCCATTTTTGTGTTTTGGGGATAAATATCATTATGGTAAATATGGAAAAACACTAAGAAGTTGATCCCAGAACTTGAATCAAAACAAATCATCAATCACACGGCTATAATCAAAACTTAATAAATTAACTGCCGAATAATCAGCCTGTTCTCTACTGCTGGAAATTGAAGAATATCTTTGGAATCTGATTTGGAATTTCCAACTGAACTAAACAAACTCAACTTCAAGTAATCAGATGTCATTACTAAATTCGTAACTAAGAGATCATACAAACTCAATTATTAAGCTATTCCAAATTCGAACTAAGGCCAAATGCAATCAGAAGCTGAAAGGATCAAGGAGTATATCAAAACGATATGTTCTCCAGTCTCTTTATATGCACATGGCCAAGTATTTAATTCAATCCACAGCCAATCACTCTAAACCTGCAAATAAAAACTTACTCTGTGAAAGAGATGGGAGAAAAATAGTTAGCAGAATTTAAAAATATTTAATTGTCCAACAAAAATAGTATAAACTCCGACTTAGGTCTAGGTACAATAAAGCTTATTAGTGTGCTTTCCAAAGTCTGCAGCACAAGTTGTGTGCATCCATATCGTATGGTAATGCTAGGAAGTTATATGGCAAATAATTATTCACTTTTATCATATGGTTATAGCACAGCTAAGAGCTCATATATTGGGGTTGATGATGTTTATGCCATCAAGGTGATTGTCTAACTATCGTGTTTCATTGTCAGCAGCATCATTCATATGTCTTGTAGCCACACCTTCCAACATCAACTCCACTTAAGGTTGTTTATTACATAGTAATGAATGTACATAATGAATAATGTTTGTAAACTATTACGTTCTATATAACAACTATGTTACCTTGCATATTGAATAGAAGACTTGTTGAGGATGGAGGATTGATACATGTGGGCTGCAAGTGTTGTGTGAATTGAAGATTTTGGTTGCTACCCTACATGAAATAATATTATCAGTTCATCGTATATTTTCGTTGCAATCAAACCATACGCTGAGTACTAACCATAAGGAGATGTGTATATGAGAAAGGTAGCGACATGTGTAATTGTTGAGGTGACTGAAAGAGATGTGCATCATTTCCCGTATTACTTGCACAGACCTTCGATTTCTTCCTCTTCGTTGAACTCGAAGTTGGCTGCAAAACATGGAATGGTATTAGACATTATCTCTACAACGACTTTATAACATTTAGATACTAAAATCTGGGCATTACCTTAACTCTGTTCATACTTGATTGCAATTGGCTTTTCTTCTAAAGTTTCCTAGGGACACCTTTTCTTTTCGCACATTCTGGATCCCTGATGCTACCGCCTCCAATATTCAGTGATGCTCTACAATTAGATGATGTGTGAGTAATATGTGGGGACAGGATATTACTATTACTACTTTACTTCAATGTCATCATCTGTTTACATTAACTATCTGTCCACTCAATTATGACATCGGATTTAACTTCATTGTCTTCCGTCATGTTCGCCAATGTAGCAAAGTATTAACACATTTTCTCGTACCTCAATTGTCCGGGAGTACTATCCATACCATCATAATGCACTGCTACCCTCGTGTGGGTTCTACTGACATCTCGTCGCCATCTCTGTATTATATACCTTTCTGGTACTGATTTGATATCATTACGGATCAATACTGCGATCGTATGTCTACAAATAATCCCTTGAAACTCAAAATTGTGACAATTACAAATGATTTCACATTTGTCTCTTTGAAATGAGATGAAAAAGGTTTTTTTTCTTCTAACGCTCGTCATGTATTACGTCTTATCTTATCTCATAAGTCGTCCCCGATAGTCCCTCCGAAACAGATGTGGGGTCGCAATAAACCTTACCTTTGAACTCCTCTTGAACTTCCTTGAATTTTGAAATTGTGTAAACTGCTTGGAATTGTTTCTCCATTTCATAACTCATTGCACACGACACCATTTGCGAGAAGGACTTGAAGTCCGCTTGAAACTCTTTCTCAACCTTACTTCTCAATGTTTGTTGGTATTGTTCAACAAATTGCTTCAATGTCGTCTTCGAATGTACATAACCATCAAAGAATGCATTCATATTCTCACTTCGTTGAGCTGTCGACATCCCTGCCCAAAATGTGATTTTCAAAAAGCAAGGTACCCAATGTCCCATGTTCTCATACAAACCCGCCAGCCATTCATTATCTTACAAGTTAAACGTTTTGATCATAACTTTCCAGCCAGTTTTGAATTCCTCCGCAAATTGACAACCATTGACCAAACCGTGTATAGTACTAAATATGGACCCCTTATCCACATGGTATCTAAACTTCTCAGGCAATTTTTTTAGTATGTGCCATAAGCACCATCTATGTTTTTTATTAGGGAACACAATTTGTATTGCATTTTGCATAGCCCTATCCTGGTCTATAATTATCCCATATGGAGCTTGTCCATGCATACATTGCAGCCATGTCTGAAGTAGCCACACAAATGTCTCTGTATCGACACCAGACCACATCCAAGGAGTGTCGGTTGTCCATGGTGGTTCACTCCAACAAAAGGAAAAAATGGCATATCATACTTATTCATGAGGTATGTAATGTCAAATGTGACAACATCACCGAACTCCTTATATGCTTGCCTACTCCTATAGTCTGCCCAAAAAACATTCTTTAGACGCAAATCGTCATCTAAATCTATACTAAAGTAAAAGCCCGAGCACTGTGCCTGCATTTTAGAGAAGTATGATTGTAGTGCTGATGTGTCCCCTTGTCCAAGTCTTAAACGCCTAACTTTTTCAACATAGTTACGACAATCCTTCTCGATGCAACTCAAATTCTCATATCCACCCGCTTCAACAACTGTAGAGTTGAAGCTCTTGTGTAATGGAATTCCTGCCACGTCATTCACTTCGAGTCTTCGTTTAACATGTGCACTCAACTCTCGGTTGCATCGAATAGCCTAGACTTCGAAGGGCTTGTCCTATGATTGTGGTCTCGATGTACCTTGTTAATCTTCCATATTCCACAAACATCTTTGGACGCGTAGATCTTGGCTTTACATCCACTCTGCATGGTTGCTTCCGTTTGTTTGCGGTTTCAAACAAGCGCTTGTATTTTTTGTTCTTTTTCCTTCACGGCTGCAAACAAATATAACATTTCTCAATACTCCATCATCATCCTTTACCGAATTTGTTTCCTAACCGGAAAACCAATTTCATATGCATATCTTTTGTACAAATTGAAAATTTCATTTTCATCCTTAAATTTCATACTCGGCTCGGGCACAATCACACCATCTCCAACTAACGTATCATCACCCGCTATGTTCATAATATCCACAACATCCTTATTATCGAACTCCACCGGTATAATTTCATCCACATATTCCAAAATTTCTTTCCCTTCATCAAACAAATTAATTAGCATGTCAAATAATTTATGTAACTATAATTCAAATAGAAACTACTCAGATCATGGTGGATTACAATGCAAATAATCATTTGATCAATTTCTATGGAAATTCACTAGCTGTCTAATTTAATGATTGTGCAGTCTACCTACTCATATCACAATGTGAGACCTTCTATCAGTAACCAAGTCAAAAAACTGTAAAGAGAGAAAATCACATTACAAATTCCCTAATTCCAAACGGTAAAGAAGGAAACCAATACCTTTTCCGGTCATCTCTCGGCTGAAAAATGTTAGGTTCGTCTAGTTCTAGAGTCTTTTCCCAATGCCAGCTTTCTTCATTCAATTTAGTACATGCAGACGACACAATCAACAAGTTAGAAATTTGGATTTACAAAATATGCATAGTAAACTGATGTTCACGAAGGGAACTAAGAAGCAGACCAATCCGCAACCCCAAATATGGGTCACGGCCTATAAGCTATTTACAAAATTGCGCAATCAGCCTATAAGCGTCTTATTAACTTGAAATATTAATCAAATACCTATTGATTAAGATTCTTGAAGAACGACGAAATGGGTTTCTCTACCAGCCACTGTAGTTGGGTTTCTCTTCCAGCCAAAATAGGTATTTCTCATGCGTCATGTACAGGAGAGAAGAGATGTAGTTGGGTCTAGTAACAAGATTGCGCCATTGCAGTCGACTGAGGTCTGAAGATCGCGCCAAAATGAGGATGAAGAGTTCTTGTGCCAAAGACCTGGAAACGGGTTTTAATTCGAAGTGAAAATGCATATGAAATGGGCTGACGAGTTTTAACAGAGAAACGAATTTAAAATTTGGGTGGGGTCGAGGCAATGGTTTTAAAAATTTCAAATTTCAAACAAATTGGTCTCTACGCCATTTCATTTCCTTTCTCCTTTTTTTTAAAAACCAATTTCCACCTCATTGTGTCATTCTTTGTGTCAAAGAATGTGGCTATATGGCATTATTGCACTAAAATAAAGAAGATGAGACTAATTAATATGCTATTGTTAGACTTTTACTTATTTATTTAATGCTACAAATTTAAAAATATAAAAATAGAGTCTGATAGGTTTAGACAGAAAATTTTCTCATTTCTTAATCTTGGCCAACTTCGAAATGGGGGAAAATCACATGATATAATATAAGTAGATATATTTCACATGCTGCGAAGTCTGGGTACACATGTTTGAGACCCATTTTTTAGGTTATAATGTATTTTGAAATAGTAGATTAATAAATAATATGTGATTAAAAAATGAGGAAAAGTTTTAAATTTGCGTATAATATTATTTTATTGAATAATGTATAGTTGAAAAGAAGCGAGAGAAAAATATATTTTGAAGGAAATCAAACAAGTGCCTAATAAGTTACATAATAAGAAATTAACAGAATATGGTCCTTGTTTGATCCCGATTACTTTTCAAATACATTTTTTTCTTTCTTCTTTGAACAACACATTTTTCAATAAAATAATATTAAACGCAAATTCAAATTTTCTAACCACACATTCTCTATCAGTCTACTATTCCAAATGCACTCTCAAAAGAAAATGTGGTTCAAACAAGATCATAAATTTCATCGTGACAAGGCAATCTTTTTTTCTTTCTAGGAATTTACCCATAATATACTTGATCCATGTATAATTCGAGAAAAATAGACGCAATTTTTCACTACTAAAGTATCTAAATATTATTAGATATTGATATTTGTACCCTATTAAATATGAACTCACGACATACATTAGATTTTATTTTTTGAGAGTTTAAAAAACACCCTCTCTTCTAGTGATCCACTCTTGTGTGATACAAACTCGTATTTAAATTTAAATTTAAATCGATAGAATTTTCAAATATGTATACAATTGTCAATGGAGCAATGAAAATATGCTTGGCAAAATTTAAGTTATAACAATTTTATATCAAACTTATTCATTGTCTACACATTTTATAAGATCTATAATTACTGAGTCGTGCTATTTGTACAATCATTTCTTATAATATTGATTGATAATCATACCCGTCAACATTACATTAATCCACTTCAAAAACTATTTTTAAAATTAATGGAACAGATTTTGACGACATCAATATTGTCATCAATTATTGTCAATAATAATTGTACAAGTAAATTCATAATTACTACTCATTTTTTTGTCTACATGTTCCGCATTCTTAGCCAATTTTTTTTTTTTTTTTTTTTTCACACTACTCAATTCTCTATTTTCAAACACTTCCCGAAAGTTCTTTGAATCTATACTTCCAAAGATAGTCAATCACCATCTTCAACACCAAGGTTAAATGTATCTTCAGTCATTGAATTTCCAACTAACACGCAACAATGTGACTAATCTTTAATTTCGAGCAATTACGTCAACTAACTTTGATTTATGTTCGATTATGATCACTCTATGCATCACCACTAGTCCAACTAACGTGATATACTGAAGTGCATATTAAAATGAACAGAAGGATGAACCACTTAAATACACTTTTAAAAAATGCACAAACAAAAAATCATATTTTTTTTGGCTTATTAAAATGAAGACCTCAAGGAAGGAAAAAATAAAAAATACTATAATCGTTTTTTCATTCTTTATACACATTATCCATCCACTAGTCTTAATGTCCACGTTAGCGTATCATGTTACTTAGGGGGGCGTATTTAATTGGAATTTTTAAAGACTTTTGGAGACTTTTTTAAGTGGGTGACTTTTGTGAACTTTGTGAAATTTTAAGTAATTTTTATGGATTTGGTAGGAATTAGTAAAAGTTTTTCCTGGATTTGTGGAGACTTTTACTAAAGACTTTTGAGGAATTTTTTTTTTTTTAAGGAAATATGCTTTTCACAGTGTTAAATGTGAGATATCGAGGAATATTTATGAGAATTCACAACATTCACTTTAAAACGAATCTTTGAAATTAGAGGGAGAGATAGAGATCAACTAGTGAAAATTTACCATAACCTGATTTGAAGAAAACTCATAGCAAAGATTCAAAGAAATACCTAATTGGAAGAGATAAAGGAAAAACCTAGAGGGAAATAAGAATAGCATACTCTTTTTAGAAATCTCTCTATAGATGAGAGATTTTGGGAGAAAAATCCTATTTATATTTTCTATTAAAAAGTCTCTGAAAGTCCAAAAAATTTTAAATTCCTTGAAAGTCCCTCTAAATTGAATACCCCAAAACTTCTAGAGACTTTTAAGAAGTTTCAATTGAATACCCCGTAACTTCTGGAGACTTTTTAAAAGTCTATAAAAGTCTCTATTGAATACACTCAAACTTTTTAAATCTCTAAAAGTCTTTAAAAGTCTCGATTAAATACACCCCCCTTAGCCTTGTTTAATTCTGATTTTTCACTGTTACCTAACATAGTCAGCAGTAATTTTTGACTTCTTCATTCACAGATAAAAGTTGTTTCTCTCTCGAACGGTCAAAAAATTAATTATCATAATCATTACCGATCAGACTTTTAGACTAATGACAATAGATGGAGTAACTACAGTGGAACATAAATCAAAGTCAAGTGACTTAATTGCTCAAAATTAAAGATGAAAGACTTGATTGCACGTTCATTGAAAGTTTAGAGACCGACATTGCATCTAACCCCCAAGACCAAGATAAAGAAATACGAAGGGTCGCCTAATTAACACAGAACATGAAATTCCTAATCCTAATGGGAAATAAATAGCACTATTCTATTTTCAAAAGGAGTTCTTTATTCAAAATTTCCTTTTCTCTCGCCCTTTCCCTCCAGTTGGATCCCGGAATCAGAACAGTATTTCTCAATTCTGAACTCTTAGGGTTGAAGCTTTGACGCACCAGCTGTCCTCAGGTAAGTTTAACTCTCCCTGCCCTCCCCAGCATTTAAAATAGTCTTGTTTGAGAATCTGTTAATTTATGTTCTACTTGTTTCTGTCTAAAGGATTGATTTCATCTGGTTACTTTTAACCCTTTATTATATTTATTGACTTTGGGGGTTTCTGGAAACTGTGGTAAAAGAGTACTCGAAAATGTGCAATTTTACTTGTCAAGATTTTCAATTAAAAGATTTATGAAAGCAGGGCATAATGAAATTGGGGCCTCCGATTATAATAAGACTAATTTGGTGCTATTCGCAGTTAGGGTGATTATTAGTTAAGGTAACATTTATATAGATTTAGCACCATACTAACGCAAAAACTTTTATTTACGGTAGAGGTGTAGAGGTGAACATCTAATGTTTCCCTGAGCTATATATATATATATATAATTTTTTATTAGAACACCTTTTACTTACATTAGGGCAATCGTGATGCACATGAGATGTCGTGAGTTAATGCTTTGGGTAGGATTCACTAATAATAATGAAAGAACTCAAACCAATTGTTGTTTCCTCTTGCTAGGAAACTTATAAATTTCCTTATGTAGCATAATCCCACTTATAAGGGGAATTTGACTTTGTTCTGCATTGAATACTAATTAAATAGGGAGGAGTAAAGGGAGTTATATGAGTGCGACCATTGGAAAATTGTAAAAACAATAGAGACTCCAAGAATATGGGGCTTGGGTGAGAGTGCTTTTGGATGTACTCGGGTATTTGGATTTTAGAAATATTGTGTGATTGTCAAGATTTTTTACATAATGTTTTTCTAACTTTTTGGAGTCTTCCACTTAATATGTGTAATTGTTTTCCTTTATCGTCGTAATCCTATATTTTTTCAATGTTTTCTTGACATTTTTTGGAGGATCCTGAGGGGCGAGTCTGAAAATGGGCCCAGATTCCCAACAATTATAAGGGTGACAGAAAGGTGAGCCTATAATTCAGGGAAGGAGTAACAACTATTTTTGCACTTCTTGTTGCAGGCTGTGATTGCCACAAAATTGTAGTATGAGATATTGATACTTAGTCACCAGCAGTTCAACCGGTGTAGTAAAGACAATGAATCAACTTCTGGATGACTTATTTGCCAAAAGGTATTTCTCTTAGAAATTAGATCAATCATGTTTGACTTCTTTTATCAACTTGATCCTTCATTCTTTAATTGCTACTGAAGTATCCTTTTTATAATACCTGATTTCAGCTTCATTTAATGTTTATCAGGGGATCAACAAGGGAGAAAGCACTGTCTTTGATAACTGAGGACTTTACCATCAACTATCGCCATCAGTTTTCCCAAAAGAAGTAATCTACTCACTCCTTTGGAATAATTTACCATCTCCTCTCTCCAACATCACTGGCTTCTAGAATTGACTGGCTTTCTCAAGGCAAAATGACATTTACTGCCCTGTAGACACCAGTGGAGTTAGAGAATATTTGCACATATGTTCTTATGATAACCTGAAATATAAGGAAAAAAATAAAAAAAAAACAATCTGATTCTTGGTGTAAAATGTTATCTGTCTCCAGTTAGAGGTGCTAATGTGAGATTCTATATTCTTCTGTAATACAGGTGTTCTTTATTAAAGCTGTTTAATGGTTTCACAGACTATTCTAATCGGTTGCAATTGCGTAGAATTTATATTTAATTGCTGATCTACTACCTACAGAAATTGTCTTGGCTAGTTATATACAAATATGAAATATCCAGTGCAGTTAGTTGGAAGATAATTCTGTGTGTATAAATGACATTCGTTTCTTTACCGTGGCTAATTTCTTGCAGTTTTGCTACTTTACTGTACCGATTTTTATATTCCCTCAAGAAGGGGTCTGCCCAAGAGATTGCTTTAGCTTCTCATGCACTTGGTTAGTTTAGCCCTTCTATGTAAGATTTTAATTATCTGTATCCTTTTGTTTTATCCATTTCATTAGGCTTACAATGGTTTCTATTGTGTCTCGTGTACATGTAGGATTGCTGGCTGTCACAATAGGTTGTGGGGATAATGCTCATGAACTTTACAAAGAGTCACTTCCCTTGATCTCAAAAGCTCTCAAATCCAGGACTGAATCTATGTTGTTATCTGTATGTATGGTACTTTGTAATTGATTTCTAAATGCTACAGCTTTCTAATCGATCATTTTGGTTCTCTAGCTTATGTATTGGACAAATTTAATTCTAGTTTCTTACTATCTCATTTCTTTCATGTTCTTTTTGGGGGTAGAGATGTACTTTGACTGATTTTTTATGTTGTATGTAGATCATTGACTGTTTGGCTGTTGCGACGTTCGTTGGTGGAAGTGATTTTGAGGAGACAGAAACATCCATGCAGATATTGTGGCAATTCATTCACCTAGTACGCAGTGATAATGTAGGTACATAATATTGTATCTATGACTTTTGTTTTGACTCTCTGTACGTGGCCACACATTAATAGTAGATATATGCTAAAGAATCCCCATCTATTAAACTAAGGCCCAATGGATAGAGGTGAAATCTACAATACATGAGGTGCCGATATGCCATATGGTTTCTGTTTTTCTCTTATTTACTTCACAGTGACTGATTTTTCCAGGTTTCTGTTTTTGATTGTCTACCACATAATACTATTATAGAGAATATGCAATCAGATAGTAGTTTATGCACTCGGTGATATCTTAGATTTGCAGAACCCAACAACAAGAATTAAAGTTTAGCTAATTGTGGCTAGCCTTCTTAAAATAGCTCCATTAATTTTCCACAGATGCCAATGGTTTGTAGCCTTTTTAACTTCTTCCTTTTCTTTGTTTTTTCTCTTTCTCATTATTGTTTTAACTGACTGAAACTAAAAGTTAGTCTAAGACAACCAAAGGGGAAAGTAAAAAAAAGAAAAAAAGAAAAACCTGACTGATATAATGTATCCAGGTAGGTTGCTTGGTTATTTCGATGTAATCTTGGCTATTTAATTCTTAAATGCCACAATGAAACTGAACATTGCCTAGAACTCGCCAGTTCTAAGAATCAATAAATTAGTGTTGTATATAACTATTCTATTCATTGCTTTAGATCTTCAGTAAGTCTAGTAACAAACAGAATGGAAGGCAGAGTAGGATTCATGTAGCAGTGCCAGATTTATTATGAATAAGACTTAGCCCCTGTTTAGGTTGAATAAAATTCAAATTAGATTTTGATAAAATTTAATAAAATGAGTGGTTGAAAAGTGGATAAAAATTGCGGTCCCATAAAATGTGTGGTTGAAATTGAGTTTGGCAAAAAATGAATTTAAAAATGGGGGCCAAACAGAAGCTTAGTCTGTTGTTGATGACATTCTGATATGTTCCTGATTAAATGAATCAAAATTGGAGCTAAATTGCTGGAAATCTACAGATTGCAGAAGTGAAACAGTGATGTATTTGTATTTTAATATTAACCAACTGCTTATGTTTGTATTTCTGGTGTTGCTGAATGATGAATTTTATCGAATTACTATATCAGCTGAATGCAATTACGGATAAATGGTCAGCTGTCGGGCGGTTGCCTCTGTCCCCCATTTTCATTGCCTAATTTCTTCCTTAAAGAATATATACTTCCCTCCTCTTATTTGTAGTTAGAAGACAGAACATTTGTTCTACTAAATCCCCATGATACCCTTCCCTACTTCTAGAATATTCCTGTGCCTGCTGTGGCCTATCACATTCATACCGTTTTATATGTGTTTCTCATCTTACTGAGGTTAAGCCAACATTATGTGGTCCTCCTTCCCAGGTTGCAGCCAAGAAGCATTCATCAGCTGCTCTTTCTGCTGCTATTTCTGCTTGGTCGCTTCTTCTCACGACCGTAGATGGCTGGAACATTAATTACAAATACTGGAAAGGGTAAGTAGAACCTTTTGAATAATTATCTTGCACATGATAGTGAAAATAAATTCATCCATGTTTGAGTTACTGCACTTCGTCCATATCACGAAGTCGGAGAATTAATCTCCAACACTATCAACCATATTATCATAGATAAATTGTGTTAAATATGCTTCCTAATATTACGGCTGTGGCAATAATCTCTTCCCCAGCATCAGCTGTAGTTTGGCTCTTGGTTTAGAGATTCAGTGGATGTTTATTGTGAAATTTGTATAATAGCTTTTCCATGATGCTCATGCATTCAAGAAATCCAGTTTATTGCTAATTAGTAACTGCTTTGTTTGGGATAGAATCGTAATCTTGAATAATTGTTTTTTGCCTAAACTTTTTCCAGAGCAATTTCTGTCTTTCTGGATGTTCTACAAGTGGACGATCCATCTGTTCGTATCGCAGCTGGTGAAGCACTAGCTTTAATATGTGAAGTGGGATTTCTTGAGAAATTTGTGTTTGATACCAACAGTGCAGATATTGGTACAAATGAAAAGGAAAACGACTTGTTAAAACAATATTCGTCTATGAAGGAGTTGCAAGAGAAAATATCCAGTCATGTCAGGAGTCATTTTCAACAAACTGCCAAGAGTTCAGTCTGTAATTCTCTCAATGAGCAACACAAATTTTCCTTGAATCTTTTGAATGTCCTAGAGGTATTGGTGTTTCTTTATCTTGTTTTCAAAGCTACTGACAAACAATTCTCCTTGGTGAACTGATTATATATCATCTGATCTTTAGGATGGCTGTTTTCGTGAGACTGCATTGAAGATTGGTAAACAAAGTTTAAAGTTAAATTCATGGTCCCAGTTGCTGCAGGTAGTTTTCTCTATCATGATATTGTTAATGTTCCCTGTTTGATATTCTCACTTTATTCTGTGAATTTTTACAGGCTAACTTTCTGAAACAATTTTTGAGACGTGGATTTGTGAAACACATGCTGGTTGGTTTTTTTCCTCAATAGTCCTTAACCTTGTCTTGGAAATAATCTGTTGTCTCTGAATCAGAATAATGCTGTTTACTTACCCACAGGAAAATGAGTTTCTTCATGATGTTTTCAACTTCACATCGAGAAAACAAACTTCAGGGAATGAACTTTATGTATCTGAAAGAGAGGAGGTTTATTTCATTTCTTCTTTGCCTTTTTTCTTTTTGCTTTATAAGTGTTTCCCCAGATAATTACTTGATCCCAGCATTTTTTTCACATATTTTTATGTCTAAATTTTGTTTGATTTAGGTCACTCTTAAGATTTTCGTGCCTGAAAACAGAACAAGAGATGATGAAGATTTTCCTCAGGTAAATTTTCTAAGCTTGTTTGAAGGTCTACATCGTGGTCTTTACTCCTCAAACCCGAGTCCAAATTTTAAAAATTGTGCACTAATTTTTTATAATTTTATGGTATTTGTTTTGTATAAGGCAACGATCATTTGTTTTTGACTCTTTGCCTTTTCCCTTCTTTCCCTTCTCTAGGAGAAAATGGAGTAATATTTCAGTCGTCATCTTTGAGATGGTAGTTTGTTTGACCCATTTTTTTTGCAATGCAGAAAACTCAAAGGGCACCCACCTCTGCTTTCCGCAAGGCAAAGACTCAATTATTAAACAAGCAGCGTGTTGCAAAAGGTACCTACCTTATCATTACGTTCACTTCAAAAAATACTCTGTTTTAGCAATAACCAAATTTCCTCCAGTACCGTTATAGTAAATTCTTTGAGCTCTTGTTTTTACATGATCAGATAAAGAGCTTTGGCCAACCGATGATTAATATTGGGAATGTTAGCAGCAGCAATGATTGGGTAGAAGTAATTGCTTCTATTAGCATGTGCTAAATTTTTCGGAAGGTTTACTCTCGTTCAATCAAATCCTCCACTTTATTTATTTATTTCCTTATTTAGTAAATTTAATCTAGTTTCATTTTCTTAGTATAGGACATGTTATGTCAATTTTTCATAAGGAAACATTATGGTAGGCATTGACAGAGTAGATTATTGCAGGTAGTTTTAATTTTCCTATTCTAATTATTTGTAACCCGAAAAATGGGGTCATTTACTTAGTAATATTAAAAAACAGAGTTATACAAATACTCTATTCTTCTCGTTCTCAATTATATTTAATCTATAAATTCCAACAAAATTTTGCCATTTTCAATTTTTTTTAATAAATTTTTTGATGTCTCTTCGACTATTATTACCATCCCACCTTGTCATATTCATCCTCTTGGTGATAAATCAAATGGAGGTGTTCATATTTTTTTCTTCTTGCAGTACTAGATTTATGTCACATTGGAATTTTTTTTTTTTTTTTACTTTTGAATAATTGCTGCATGAAAATTTACTTTGCGGAATGTTGGATTGTTAATTCCTAAATGGTCACTAAACTTTTCGGAAAGGATCATTGAGCTTTGAAACTGTCCTGGTTAGTTACTAAACTTTGGAATTTGTACCCTAGTGATGTATGCTTGCAAAATTGGAAGGATATGATAACGTCTCTAACAGTATTGTTAACTTGGCACATCATTGGAGTAGGTTCCACTTTTTAGATTAGTCGAAGAGCAAAATTGGTACGGAAGCGTAATGAAATTCTTATAATAAGAATTATGTAATAAATAAAACGATATTTGAACAATCATATCATATATATATATTGAATAATAATTGATTGTTGTTGAAAAGTGTACAATACTCTTATATTTATAGGCAAATTATCTCATATTCCTAGTAGTGTTAGGAAATTAAAATAAGGAAACTAGAAAATTAATAAAATTCTAATCTAATTAAAACTCCAATTCTACTCAATAAAGAAAATATAGCCCTAATGAAGTAAAATATAAAAGTCCTATCACAAGAAAACTAAATAGAAAATAAACTTCTAAAAAAATATAAAACATCTTAGTAGTAGGAAACTAATTGTAGTTGTACTACATCAAAAATTCTCCTTATAACCTATGTGAATACTTAAGTAAGTTCACTCTAGAAGAAATTGATAAGTTAGTGGTAGATATGTTGATAGGCATTCAGATGAAATTGATGCCCAGAATTCAGGTGAAGTTGGATAAGTTAAGAGATTACAATGTGTCATGCCAGCCATATCGTTAATCCTTTCAATTTTGCAAGCATCGTTTACTCGATGATGGATGGGGTACCAATTTTCAAAGTTCGTTTACTCGATGATGGATGGGGTACCAATTTTCAAAGTTTAGTGACTTACATGGCTAGTTTTGAAGTTCAGTGACCATTTAGGGAATTTACCCAATGTTAGACAGAAAATACATTCCATTCTCATTGCTGTTTTGGTCAAGAGGAGAAAGTTGGTGGCGAGTAGCTAAGCAGATCATGAAGAACTGAACTTCTAAAAGAATCTCCTCTACTATGGATTCAGAGTTTAGTCCAACATAGACATGACCTTTCTAGACAAATTGCTGCAGGCAGAATGTCATTTGCTGTTTTAGAATTAGTAAAAAACTAGAGAAGGTATTCAAGTTTCAGACTGCGTAAATGTTATTAGTACGACCTACGTTACATCTAAACATAAAACTGCACCTCTAAACCTGAGGATAGTACTTGGGATCTTCCAACCTTGTTGGTCGAGCCAATATGCTTTCCTTCAGAAGCCACTTGCATGTGACGGACAGCTAATAGTTTCTTGAGTGAACCAAGCCACAACTGAGGCTGAGGATAAGTGATTCTTCAATCGTGGTGTAAAATAGGTCTAAATTGTGATTTAAATCTCCAAAGTGATTGAAAACATGTAAATTTTTTGTAGAATTCACATCTTTTTTTACGGTTACAAGAGATAAAAAGTGAATCTAGATCATTCATTTGGAGCAAAATTTGAATTTAAATGCATTGAGATGTAAGTCAAGATGCAAAAGTGGTTTTAAAAATATTAATTAACACCAATTTTATACCATGATTGGAGTTGCTCTAACGACTTATTTAGCCCTTGTTTGGTGCCCATTATTTTAAAAAAAAGTTTTAAATAGTATTTTTAGCAGAATGTGTGGTGAAAAAAATAAATAAAGGTTTTGGATTTACGCGTAGAATATTTTATTTTGTGAACGTGATTGAAAATTATCCTATAGCAAAAAGAGTTACAAAACAATGGACACGAAATAGGGGCTTATTGTACTCCTATTTCTGCCTCATCTTTTGCGTATGAACTATTCTAGATGTACATTATTGTTTACATTTTCTCATGTGTTAAAATTTGGTCAGTGATGTGAAAATGTGTTGGGAAAGTCAAAATATGATGGTGTCATATGGAAGGAATATGATCAAGAATGTAAAATACATGTAGAATGTTAAGAACGTCTGAAATTCACTGTCATGAATTTTATTTTCTTTTCATTTTCTCTTTTTCATAATCAAAATAAAATAAGAAATTAATTGAATTAAAAACTTAAGAAATTGAAATCGCGCCTCAGCCTTATAACTTTGATCGTGACTTGTGTTGCGAATGAAATTGGTTAATTCGTGCACACGATTAGGTCCTTGTTTGGTCTCCCCATTCTCTTTTTCATTTTTTTGTCTCTTATTTTTATCCACACAATCTTTCATAAAATAATATTAAACACAAATTAAAAACTTTTCATTCATTTTCAACCACACATTTTCAAAAAAATACTATTCCAACCATTAAAATTTGGGAAAAATGGAGACCAAACAAGGCTTAGATGGAGCGTGTGGGAAAATTTACAAAACACGCCCTCTATAGGGTGGATGTAAAATTTACTTAACAGTATACTCTTTAGATATGTAATTTATATACTATATTTTATAATTTAATAATAAAAAACAACTTAATTTAAAAAAAATTATAATTTTTGATTAAAAGTAGTTAAATAGATCAAAATATCCGTTCCCAAAAATAACAATCACACACTTTATATTACACTATGTGAAACTTTATATATCAATTTTATTCTTTAAAAGTTCAATCACTGTTTCGATTTTATGTGAAAAATTAATTTTATTATCTTATTCATCTATCTCTCAATAATTATGTTCAGTCGAGTCTTCTCATTGCATCATTATATAGAGCCTGTTTTGGAGTGATTTTAAGAATTGATTTTTTGACCGTTACGAGAAAAATGGGGTCTATCTGTGAGAGAAGAAGTCAAATATGACGGCTGTAATAATAAAATAGCGGTCAAAAAATCAATTTTTTGGACCAAAAAATCACTTCCAAACAGACTGATAATGATGGCATGCTTGTAGAATAGTATTAACTAAAAAACAATTACCAATGACCAAATAATTCTTAAAGGTTGTATACAAGGATTCATCGTAATAAAGGCCAATATATTTTGGAAATATGAATTTCTATTCAAATCCAATTGAGAATTATAAAAAAGGTTAAACTCTAACCTTAAGGGTCCCCTACCACCCTTGCCCTGGAGTATCGTGAGGGAGGTAAATCGCAGGTTATGCCTCCAAGGGTACAGGGTGAAAGGCTGCTTGTACACTTGCACTTACCCAAGAGCCAAATTCATATTTCAGGATTCGAACCCTTGACGCAGCAACCTCAAGCAAAGCTGTATTTCTTCACCCTCCCCTTTTACCACTTGGAGATGTGCTCTGGGGGCTCCAATTGAGAATTATAATTTTATTGGTCGATAGATATGCTTTTAGACCTATAAACTATGATGGACCAAAATTTTTTCCTATTTTTTCTTCAAATTCGAAAACTTTATGGAAAGTTCTAATAAACTTTAGATCGATGTATTCTGAAACTTTTAACTGAAGAACTTAACTTATTTACATGTTGAAAACAAAAAGCAACTTAATTATGGGCACTGTCATAAAATTAACGTAATCATAAGTTTTAATTATTATACTAAAGAAGTAAACGGAAAATTTTACCTAAAATTATCACCAAAAAAATAATAATTTTGCCGACCCTTCATTCTATTGATTTTAATTTTCTTTCCAATTTTCAATTGAAATAAATTCTTCCTTCTGAATTCGAAATTGAGTAACCAACAATCAAGAAACATTTTATTATTTCAAACTTTGATTGGAAGGATACCAAGGTAAATAACTCATTTTAATTATATATTTTGAATATTTTAGAATTGTTCTCGAGTTTGTACAATAATGTGATTTGATACAATTTTAATATGTATAAATTATTAGCATTCAGAATTTCTTGTATATGATGAAACTTTGATTAGATTAGATTGGTGGTGTGTTTTTATTATTATTTAATATTAAATTTTTTATAAAGTTTAAATAATCAATTTATAAAAATAAGGTAATAATTTTTTATATGATGTTTCATTGCAATCTTGTTCCAACTTTTCATATGTCGTTTTGGATCATATGGCAATTTGCTTCTTGTTCCCATTTTCATTTTCGTGCCGCCTAGCCTATAAAAAAACAATTATGCTAGTGGTACATAATCCCACCTCATGTGAGAGGGTGGACACCGTTAGATAGAAGAATTTATGTACCATTAGAATTATTCATAAAAAAAGGGTTTTGGGTTAAAATCTGGCTATATTTGATCTCAACACGCTGCGAAATTGGTTTTGAGTTAAATAAAAAAAAAAAGGCGATTTATAAATACCTAGCAACAGTTAATACTGTATAAAGTATCAATCATAAAAGGTATTAAGAAATTATTATCGATATAAATATTATTATATAATATAAGAAAATTGTCAGTTGGTTCCACAAGGTCGAAGGTTCAAGCCCTTCCTCTAGCGTTTTTCTTTTTCCATTTTTTGGCTATTTTTTAAAGTATTCAAATTTTCTATTTAGGGTGCGTTTGATTACAAGCATGAAATTTGCATGAAAATAAAATAAATTTTAGGCAATTCAATTGTTTAGAACTTATTTATATGAAAATTAGTAATTAAATGTGTTCGATTGATTTAGTTTTCAATATAAAAAATATTATACTTATCTATTTTTCATTGAAGGGTAAATGAGAGAGAGTGGATAGATAAGAGAGAGAATGATAGAGTGAATTATTTGAAAAATAAAATCACCTCTCCTTAAAGAAAATATTTTTCTTTTTTTAAGTAAAATATGGTCATGTAATCAAAAGTTGGAAAATATTTTTAATGAAAGAAATTGTCAATCAAATACTCCAAAAGTAGGAATTTGGGTGGAAAAATGATATTTTTCGTAAAAAATAAAGTCAATCAAACACACTTTAGACAAGATCGGCGCTGAGAAATTTGAAACCCTAGACAACAAATTGTTAAAAAACTCTCAAATATAAACGAAATGAAAACCTTTAAAATAAATAACTTATTTTTAACTTTCACAAAAATTAATTTATAAATTTTAAAGAAACTTTATAAGCTTAGCAAAAAGTTAAATAGAAGATTTCCTTAATTTTTTATTTTTTTTTCTAGAGTTCGGTATTTATGAAAAAAAGAGAGAGATAAAATTAGGCTGGGTTTGGTACGGATTAAAATTAGATTTTAGTAATTTTTTTATAAAAGTTTTTGAAATGTGTGGTTGAAAAATTATGGAACCCAATAAATATGTGGTTAATATTATTGTTTGACTTTGATTTTGATTAAGCCCCTTTTTGAGCCTCATTACATTAATTCTATTACATTTCATTTCTCTCTCTCCTATTTTCAACCACACAATCTTCCATAAAATAATATTACACATAAATCGAAAACTTTTCATTCTTTTTCAACCACTCATTTTTCAAAAAAATACTATTCCTCCCATTAATTTTTCTACGTAATGGAGATCAAACAGGGGCTAAAATTTGATTTGAATCATGACCAAACAAGGGCTAGATAATAGTTTAATTGCATGTCCATTTTATTCATTAAACCATGAATGTAAGTTAAGTGCCCAAATATTTTAGGCTATTATTTAGTCCCATATTGTCGTTTTGTTATTGTTTTTTAAAGATTAATAAGGCCCAAATCAAAAAAATAAAGAAAAACTTTTGTTAGATTTTTAGGATTTAAATCTTTTTTAGGCCTTTTATATCTTGAGGTCCAAGGCAATGGCCTAGTTTGCCTTGGGCCAAGCTTGCTCTTAGACTAATTAACGACAAGCATAGGAAATGGGAGCATACTCCATGGATCACATGGGGCTATACAAAAAATCGTGAAATTGCAAACCGAATCTAAATTGGTGATTTGAAATTGTTGGTTTAACCATATGGAATCGCAGTTTTTATTCCATCAAATCGAATCAAATCGTTTTAAAATGGTTTAATTTAGGTTCCAATTTTAAAAAACCCCACAAAATCGAATCGAACCGCTTTAAATTTTTTTAATTAAAAATATAAATTTTACAGTTTTCACTTTTGAGGAAAAATACCAATTTAACGATACAAATTACAATCAATCCATTGAAATAATCATACAAAGTAAATTATGTTATCATTATTGCCCATGGTTTAACAAATTCACAACACATGTCCTTAACTAATATATAAACTAAACTAAATTATTTCAAATCATCTAAAATGCGCTTAAAAAAAACCCATATATTTTCGACAATCCAAATCATAATTTAACAAAACTACGACAGCAAATCACGTTCAAAGTTTTAGAAGCCCTAAAATAAACTCTCATTTCTCAAATATTTGACGCTTGTTTGCCACTGCTGAATGAATCCTCGATCGCCTTTTGCCTGTTAGTCTACTAATTTCTATCTGAATCTCCTCTTTCTCTCTCGATAAATCTCATATTCTCATTCAAACCTTTTTTTTTCTATTTTTATTTCTTTTATTTATTGTTTTTGAATTTATTGCACACTTGTGAGTTGTGGTTTGAATAGAAAAATAACTATTTGTGAGCCTAGATGATTAATGAACTTGTTTATATCTTGGAAAGAACGAACGACATAGCATAATGGTTGTGTGAAAATGTTAAAATTTCATAACTAGTTTTACTACCTTTTACTTTCATAAAGTAGTTAGAGAATTAAATTCGTCAATTCTCAATAAGCCTAAATTCTATAAATCTTTATACATCTAAATGTATCATGTTCAATTCTTATTTAACATTTCACTAACAAGGAGAAAGGAGTTTTAACCAAATTATAATATCAAAATATGACTCAACATTTACCAGTTGCTATGTGACAATATGAAAGTTAAAAAAGGAAAGATAAATAAAAATGAAGAAATATGTATTTGTTCTATTAACATCTTTTAGTAACCAACTTTAATAATTTATTCATCGTTTTTGTGGTAAATATGAATGTAATTTAACATTTAACATTATTAGTTCTCATTTAAACTTATATGTTAACTTGTTTTAAATATATTATTACAATGTCGACAAGTAAATCGCGAATTAAAATCGAACCAAATAGCAAATTATGGTTTGGTTCGAAAAACAAAATAGTTTAGTTTGGTTTGGAAAAATTTCAAACCGCATAAAATGATTTGTATTGAAAATATAGTACAAACTATCAAAACCGAACCACGTTCACCCTTAGTCGTCATCATCACAAGAGCTTAAAAGCTGCAGTTAATTGAAAAGGCAAATAAGCATTAGGGGATTCCGATTTTGCTAGCAGCTTATGCAAATTAAAAATAAAAGTTTAATTGGTTTGATTAAAATATCAGAGAACAATGTGATATTTGCTATAGTATGGCCTTAGTGCTCTTATGTATCAAAAATATTTTTAATCGAACTATTGGCTTACAAACATTATTTATGGAAAGGGCCTAATTAAGATAAAAGAAGTTCATGCATGTTACTTTAATGATATGGTTATGTCACATCTTATTATCTGTTGCATGTATCGTATTTTGTTTATTGAACGTCAATGTTCATAGTCGCATCATGACTCTTGTATAGAATGGAGCTCCACTTCTTTGAGTTTGTGAAATCAAGGTGGAAGCAATCGCCAAGCGGTCAAAAATACCGATGGGCGACGGAAATAGATGTTTCGTCCTACTACCCTAATTGATATGGACCCAATAAGTTTTAGAAGACATATATGGACTAAAATGTTTACGTGACAAATGAGAACGCAAGATTTTCTCATCATATAATACATCATTACATATATTCAAAGATAAACGATGATACTTTAACATTTTTAGCATGTTCTTATTAATTTTTTCTTTAATAAATTCCACCTCCGTACGTTCGTATATATTTTTATTTTTTAATATAATTAATATAGTTGCATATTTATTAAGATCCTTATTTTCTCAACACATATCTTATAAAGCATGTTTATGTATTTGTTGATTAACTATAGAGATAAAAATTTGGCAAGTTTGGTAGAAAAACTCATATTTTAAAAACCCACACAAAAAATCGATGGATGCACCAGATTTTATGAAAATCGTTGACCCGTTTTCAATTTCACCTATTTAAATTTATGAAAATTGTCCAAAAAAACATTCCTTTATTTTTTTTATTTCTTTATTAAATCACATGGTGAATTTCGGTTCAATCATTTGATCCTTAACCCTTTTCATTTTTCGAGTCAATGTCCGAGTCAATTTTATATATATGTGATGTTGAGTGTTATGCCTCAATTGCAAGTTAGTTCTACATGTGGATTTTCTCTTTTGTATTTTTTTTCCTTATTTCATCACTTATTGACCGTCGGTCATCTTTTTTGCGTTTGTGTTACTTTTTTGAATATTTGTTACTATTTTTTTAGTAATTGTCATTTTTTATTTATTTTTACTTTTTTTAATGTTTGTCACTTTTTTTTATTCATTTTTTTGAAATTTCTATCACTTTTTTTCTTTAGTGACAAACATCATTTTTTAATAAAAGTAACATTGTATGTAATTTATTAATAAAAAAGTGATATTAAACTTTTAAAAGTGACTTGAATTTTATAAAAAAGTGACATTGTGTCACTTTTTAATTTTACACAGTATTTTTTACTTCAAAATAACTTTTTGTATGATTTTTCAAAACACCCCTAATTTTAAGGGTATTTTTGTAAGTTACCCAATTTTTTTTCATCTTAAGCACTTTTTCATAAACTAGGAAAATGAATGGAAAATATAGTTACTCATCATCCATGTTGAAAGGTGGTAATTCAACACCCTTCTAGTTACCCGGTAATGTTTGGCGTTTCCACCACTCCGTCAAGTATGCAAGACCTGCAAAATGAAGGCGGGGCTTTCTCCCCCGTTTTACCTCCGGCGTGAGAATTAGTTTTCAGACTTGGAAAGAATATATTTGAAAATCAGATGGCTAAAAACGAGAATGTGAGCTAAAAAAATCATCCCTTACCTGCGTCTCATCCGGGGGTATTTATAGATATTAGGCACTAGGTAACCGCTGGGCGGTTGTGATGCCACGTGTCCCACGATGATATTCCCACTACACCCACGTTCTGAGTGATGAGCCCTTAACTTCCCGTCTGAAGATTGTACCTGTATCAGCGGCCATGTAACCTTGTCGATTCGTTAAAGGTTTTATGGCTAAGTGTTTGGACAAAGGATATCATTCCCGTTGAAGATTTCGCTTAGTGGTAGAATGATTTCTTGGGGTAGCGGTAGAGCACTCCCTAGACGTAGTGGTAGAGCGCTCCCTAAATGTAGTGGTAGAGCGCTCCCTGGGTGTAGTGGTAGAACGCACTATGAGGGTCGATGGCCTTGCATCGGTGTGCTGTGATCTGCCTTGCTCGTCCTCGGGGGTGTCTCCTTCTACCAACCTATATCA
>NC_036241.1:11469393-11525760 GCF_002742605.1 Olea europaea var. sylvestris | reverse complement strand
AGCGCGCATAACTCTTCCTAGCTGAATTTGAGTCGCCGCCCGATGCTACTCCTCCGATGATCATGTTTATCACTCCTGCTCTTGGTGGGGGTATACCTTCGACCCTTTGCCTGCCCTTGTCGTTTTTCACATACTTTGCCAATAGCCCCCGTCTCAGCAGGCGCTCAATTTCTTCCTTTAATTGTAGGCATTCTTCGGTATCATGCCCGTGATCTCTATGAAAATGGCAGTATTTACTTTGATTTCTCTTGCCCGAAGGGGTTAGCATTGGTTTGGGCCATTCGAGCTCCTTCATGTGCTGTATCTCCATCAATAACTTTGTTCGTGGAATGTTCAAAGGGGTGGGTGTCTTGACCTCCTCTCGTTTTTGCCTGACTGACCGGTCTTGGACATAACCCTTGCTCGTGCGTTCACTCTTCTGCTTATTTCTATCATTGTGCTTTTGCTCGTCATAGGTTTTTCGCTTATTAGCTTCCGTCTCCCTTCCATCCCTGAGATTTTTAGTTACCTTCTCCACTTCCTCCGCATCGACATACTTGTCTCCCTTCTTTAACAGGTCATGCATCGACTCCGGGGGGTTCTTGGACAGTGACATCTTAAAGGCCCGATTTCGCGTTCCATTCATCAAGGCTGTAACCACTGCGGACATTTGCAGGTCTCTAATGCCAAGAGTCGCCCGGCTGAACCTGGCTAGGTATTCCTGTAATGACTCGTCTTTGTCCTGTACGACCTGCATCAACCCAATGGCTGTCTTCCTCTTCCTCTTGCTGCTTAGGAAATAAGCCACAAAGCTCCTGGAGAGCTCATCAAATGACTTGATAGAGCGCGGGGCCAAGGTTGCTACCCAGTCCCTTGCCTCCCTCCTGAGCGTGGGGGGAAAGGATCGGCACATCACGGCGTCCGGGGCGGCATAAAGTCTCATCAGATCCACGAAAGTTCGTAGATGGTCAAGCGGGTCCGTGACTCCATCATAGGCTTCAATCATGGGCTGTTTGAAGCCTTTAGGCAAAGGGACCGCCATGATTTCTGGGGCGAACGGGTCCTCCTCCAAAACCATCTGTCTCCGCCTATCCTTCCTTTTGGACAACGCATCGTCTATCTTCTGTGACATGATTTCTTCCATCTTTCGTTCCAGGTCCACCATGGTTTGCGGGGGCTGTTGAGCTCCGGTCATTGGGGCTCCCGCGTCTCCCGCTCCCCGCTGAGAGGTGGGTGAGACAACCGCGGGTGGCGCTTGAGGCGGTTGTTGATTCGTCACTTCCGTCGGGCTTAAATGAGGGATGGTGGTTCTCTGCGACTGGTCTTGTAAAAGCACCATCATTGCTGCCAATTGGTTTTCCAAAGCGCTGAATTGACTCTGTGTCACATACTGCGGGGGCGGTGGCGGTTCATGACCCCTCGCAACTGACTCCGACTCCGTCTCCGCCGTATTCCCAACCAGGCGAGTATCACTTCTTGTTCGTCTTCTTGTCATGACTTTTTAGTTCAAACGGAAATTCCCACAGACGGCGCCAATGAAAGGTGGTAATTCAACACCCTTCTAGTTACCCGGTAATGTTTGGCGTTTCCACCACTCCGTCAAGTATGCAAGACCTGCAAAATGAAGGCGGGGCTTTCTCCCCCGTTTTACCTCCGGCGTGAGAATTAGTTTTCAGACTTGGAAAGAATATATTTGAAAATCAGATGGCTAAAAACGAGAATGTGAGCTAAAAAAATCATCCCTTACCTGCGTCTCATCCGGGGGTATTTATAGATATTAGGCACTAGGTAACCGCTGGGCGGTTGTGATGTCACGTGTCCCACGATGATATTCCCACTACACCCACGTTCTGAGTGATGAGCCCTTAACTTCCCGTCTGAAGATTGTACCTGTATCAGCGGCCATGTAACCTTGTCGATTCGTTAAAGGTTTTATGGCTAAGTGTTTGGACAAAGGATATCATTCCCGTTGAAGATTTCGCTTAGTGGTAGAATGATTTCTTGGGGTAGCGGTAGAGCGCTCCCTAGACGTAGTGGTAGAGCGCTCCCTAAATGTAGTGGTAGAGCGCTCCCTGGGTGTAGTGGTAGAACGCACTATGAGGGTCGATGGCCTTGCATCGGTGTGCTGTGATCTGCCTTGCTCGTCCTCGGGGGTGTCTCCTTCTACCAACCTATATCACATGTAAAAGCTAAAATAACTCAAATAAATTTTGTTATGTTATGCTAACAAGCTGTCATGATGGTACATGATCTAATAATGCCTCTGACGTCAATATAGCATCAAATGTTACGTTTGGTGGAGGGGGTAGAGTTTCATCAAATGAAAAAGATGGTTGAAAGAAGATATAACTTCCATCGTCTTTTCCCTCTGTCGATGATCTATCTCCCTCTCTTGGAACGCTATTTGAGAAGTAGGTTAGCGGACAAATTCGTGCTGGACATGCACAAGTCTATGATGATCTTTACGTATTGAAGAAATCCAATGGTAGAATCCATATAGAAAGAGTGGTCCTTCCTCATTAGTTTATGTAAAGATAGGGATGGCAAATGGGTCGAGCCGATGAGCTCGGCTTGCGAAAACAGGACTCGTGGACGGTTCGAGCTCGTATAGGGGGCTCGATCCAATAAGCCAAGCCTGCTCAATTCGTCGAGGCCCACGAGCCAAAGTTGATGAGCCCGCTCATCAAAAAAAGTGACAAAAAGTTGTCAAAATTTAAAAAAATAATAATAAAAAAAAATAAAAAAATCAAGAGCTCGCGAGCAGCTCGTGGGTTTGGCTCGACTCGGCCCAAGAGCTCGGCTCGCCACAAGCCCGAGTCGAGCTCATGGGTTAAAGGACCGAGTCGATCCCTATGTAAAGAGCTCATCGTAGATCAATGGCTGGTTGTAGAAACTGGTAAAATCATCAGTCTCCTCTCTCTATCACGCCATATTTTGGTATTAATGTGCTTTAAGCTCCGGCTGTCCATTGACATTTAAATTGTTATTTAAAAAAAAAAAATATTATCTAGAGCAAGCATTGACAGGCTCACTAAATGTACCAAGCCGAGCTCAATAGTGAAAGAGTCGAGCAACTCAACTCGTCTCATTGGACCACTTACACAGGATGAAATGCACAAAATTATTTTACTCTCCCAAATAACATTTTCTGTGGACACCAAATTTCCCAAATAATTGAAAGTAGCAAGAAACTAGTATATATAAATAGTTATTCAAAACAAACACTCACTGAATCAGTACTCATTTGAATTCAAATTCCGGATAGCGGATTGTACCCTTCTGCCTCCATCTCTCTCCTCTTTCTCTCTGCGCTTAAAACCCTAGCCATTTTTCGCAATTCACACACGCGAGTTTTCTCCAAGATCTAGTTGACTAATTTCAGTAACAAAACACCGGGCAAAGATCATGACGGCGGCGCCACAATCGACCGGACGGGAGCTGACAAGCCCTCCAACCGACGGCATATCAAATATCCGTTTCTCAAACCACAGCGACAATTTATTGGTTTCGTCTTGGGATAAGGTCACTTGATTTTTATTTTCTGGATTTTTCATTTTTAAATCTCGATTGTGAATTTCTTTAGTGTTTTTTTGGGAGATTAGATTCTATTTTGATGTGTGTTTGCTTGTCTGTTTATCAGAGTGTTCGATTGTATGATGCGAGTGCCAATGCACTGAGAGGAGAGTTCATGCACGGAGGTGCTGTGCTTGATTGCTGCTTCCATGACGATTCCTCAGGGTTCACTGCTTGTGCTGACCACACTGTTAGAAGGTTATAGTTGTTAATAATGTCTCAAATATTAAGCTTCTATTTTTGTTCAAGAATCATTCTACTTTTTTGTTTTATTTTTCAAATGCTAGCTCAGTTTAGGTGCTAATTTCCTTCAAAATCATATTTACAGTTTCGAATTTAACTGACTTTTTGGGATGATAATTTATTATGAACTTGATTTTGGGAAAATGTGTACATTAGTTGTCTAATTCATCCGTCTATGTGATTGATGATGAGGAGGTTGTTTGGGTGTGCCATTTTACTATGGATCATTGAAAAATGTTGCTTTTTGGGCTTCAGGCTGGTGTTCAACCATAGCAGGGAGGATATCTTGGGAAGGCACGATGCACCAGTTCGATGTATTGAATACTCATATGCAACTGGTAGGTTTTCCAATTGTCGAAACTGTTACGAATGTGTATGATCCTCTGTTTTTGTTCATGCTGATTGTCATTATTTATGTTAAAAGAGTTTGACAACAAACAAAATACTAAATAAAGGAAATGCGTTTGAGCGATTGAATTGGTGGGGTTAGCATAATACAAACGCGATGTATGCACTAAAAAAAATGTAAAACTCTTCTGGGAGGTAACTCATGCTTAAGCTATAAATTATACATGGATAACTGGGCATCTTCTCGATACATGTTTTTCACTGTCCTCTGATAACTATGGATATATTTCTCCTCACTTAACTTGTGAAAATAAAACAATTCACATAGTTTGTGGAGGGAGAAGGGTCGTTAGCAAAATATACTTTGACAATGCATCTATGGGCTTCTTAACTCAGGATTTTGGAATGTGTTAAGTTTTGATACTCGTGAAGTGCCCTTCAGTCACTGTAGAAGGTTCACTGCTTTTGCATATTTATAATTCTCAATTTAGTGTTTCTTTTTGAAGTTTATCGTGATTGTTTGCAAATGCTGGTTCCTTCTGTACTTCTATTATGAATTATCAGATGCATTTCCAACCTTTTTCTCGAGTAAACTTTCAATAACAAGGAATAGAATTAACTCTAGGTAGTTGCTTCAGCTTCTTCTTGTCAATATCATCTATTATGAGACAATTGGGTTGCTTTCTTTATTATACTCAATAAATCTATCAATAAACATACATCTTGAGAGAAGATGGATGTTTCTTGAACATTGATGAATATAACAGCATACTTCTTGGCAACAATATTACCATTTTCTGTTGCACCCGGTATGTCTCTATCCATCTCAACCTATTCATGCATCATGTCACATCTGTGAAGATTGATTCTAATATCAAAAGCTAATGTCTACTTGCTTGATTTTTTGGTGACTAGGTAATCATACTTTTTAATTGTTAAACAATATACTACACGTCATATAATTCTAAGAAATTATAATTACTTCTTTCAGTTGATAACAAATTATGAATATTTTATATTTTTTAAGAAATTCGGTATCATATTTATGCAGATGCATACTTCTAGAATGATAATGTTTGTTCTATTTCTTAATTTTATCTGTTTTTCGTTATTTTAGGCCAAGTTATTACTGGTAGTTGGGACAAAACCCTCAAGTGTTGGGACCCCAGAGGTGCAAGTGGTCAGGAGCGTTCTCTTATTGGAACATACACACAACCTGAACGCATTTATTCTTTGTCTCTTGTTGGCAATCGTTTGGTAGTGGCCACTGCTGGAAGACATGTAAATGTTTATGATCTTCGAAACATGAATCAACCTGAACAACGGAGGGAATCTTCATTGAAGTATCAAACTAGATGCGTGCGATGTTATCCCAATGGAACTGGTGCTTTTTCCTTATCTTACTATACATTAGAGCTTGGTGTGGTCTTTGCTTTATCTTGTGTTGCTTGGATGTTCTGGTCCAAAGTGCTTTGTGCCCTATTCTTATACTATGTTGGCCAATAGTTACGCACAATTTACATTCTTATTCAAAATTTCCGAGAGAATCATGTCTGTCACTAAAATTAAAGAGTTTTGTTTTCTGAATTATTTTGGATGACTTTAAGCGCCAAAATGTGCTGGTTAACATAGAATTATGATAGACAGTGAAGAATTTTTTGGGACAAGAAATGGTTAGTTCTGATTAAGAAGTAACTTTATTCAGGGGACAACTAATTACAGAACTAGTTGTCTTTGAATTCTAATTTCACAACTTATCTGGTAGCAACTTCCATTTGCAGGTTATGCTCTTAGTTCTGTGGAAGGACGGGTAGCAATGGAGTTTTTTGATCTCTCCGAGGCTGGTCAATCCAAAAAGTATGTATTTGCATCTCATGAGTGTGTGTAGATTATAGTTATAAGATGTTTACAAGCTCCTGTTCGGTTTACTTTGCTGTGTTTTAGTGCTAAAACAAAAGTCTTCGAACTGCATGACATTAACTTCATATCTGGGATACCATATTCCACGCACTCAGAATCACATGTTTTCTGGAGTTTCCTGTAAAACATGCATTGATATGCCTACATCCTAGAATTTTCCATTGATGAGAAAGAGGTATTTCCTTCTAGGCGTTTTCAAGTTTAGCCTCTGTTTGGCAACCAATTTATAAACCATTTATAACTTCAATCAAATTGAAAAAAATTAATTTCAACCTCAAATTCAACTATTACTCATTTATTAGCCACATATTTCATAGGACCTACAACTATTCCTCTTACTATTCAAATTTATAAATGACTTATATATTTACCAAATGAAGGCTTAATGTCTTGCATAGAAAATTTCACTACTGAACTATCAGCTGGGAATCAATAAATTTTCTCCCCGAACCCAAAGATAAAAAGGTCATGTAAGTTTAAAAAATATTCCGATATTTATGAACTTTTGCACTACTCGTCTGTGAAGCTAATCTACTTACCCTTTTACTGATGGTCTTAATTTGCAGATATGCATTCAAATGTCATCGTAAATCAGAAGCTGGAAGGGATATTGTGTACCCAGTAAATTCTATTGCGTTTCATCCCATGTAAGTCCCCATATTGTGCTTGGATGTTTTGTTCCTAATGCATTCAAGATTGCAATCAATGGGTGTCTCAGGACAATTAGTTACATCCTAGAAGCAAAAAAACACGAAATCCTTTTTGCTTAAAAGTTACAAATAATGTGAAACTGCCGGTTGAAATAATACAGGACCAAACAATATGATATTTGTACAGCCAATTTTAGCCTCGAAAGCAAGATAGCTAGTTTAATAATGCATGATTTATTAGTATCTAGCCAAAAACTTTGAGAATCAATGTCCTTTTATCTAAAGTTGGTGTCATATAAATCCTGATCCTTGGATTGATTCCTCTTCAAAACAAGCTCTGTTTTATTGAATTTGTCTAAAGATCTCACCAGGCTTGCAAAAGAGTTTGGCGCTGAGCAAGTTCAATGTGGTCTGACATTATAGTTTTACGAGAATTTATATATTTCTTTTTCGTTAGCTTATTTATGAATTTATGCATGTAGCTATGGTACATTTGCTACTGGAGGATGTGATGGTTATGTCAACGTGTGGGATGGCAACAACAAGAAGAGGTTGTATCAGGTAAATAATTTTTAGACCTGATTCTTGCTTTCGACATCTCAAGTATGAAATTTAGAGGTTATCTCGTTTTTGTTTGCCATGAAATCTTGCAGTACCCAAAGTACCCAACAAGCATTGCAGCTTTGTCATTTAGCAGAGATGGTAGATTGTTGGCCGTTGCCTCCAGTTACACATACGAGGAGGGAGACAAACCGTAAGATTTTCTCTCCCCCTCCCTCTCCCCATTCACGAAGTTGTTATTTTCCATTACTCTTTTTCAACTGGTTTTGGCATATAGTTAACTTGTTATATTCTATTGTTTGTATTTTCCATCATTCTCTCCTTTGTATTTGGCATTTAGGTAGTTAACTTGTCATTTTCTATTGTTTGTTTGCAGCCATGAACCGGATGCGATATTTGTGCGCAGTGTGAATGAAGTTGAAGTTAAACCAAAACCGAAAGTATTGCCCAATCCAGCTACATGAAAGGAAAATTTGATAAGACTTGGCTTCTTCAGTAATATTTATGGAACGTATGTAGTGTGGAAGTGTGAAAAGAACCGCAGTATGGTATAGTTTATGTCATATCTCGTCGATTCCTTTCTTGGACACAACCTATTTCTGATCCTCACGAGTGTGCTTAATATTTAATCCTTGGTGGGATTTGTTGACAAGCTGCCGTTAATGTGATTTTCTGTATGTAAGATTTGAGAACGTTAATAGAGGTATCAGTTATCACAAGATGGTCCAATAATTTTGACAGTACACGTACTTTTCATACCATGTATTCGGTAAGAATAATGGTATTCATAATTAGCAACTGAGTTAATCATCCTGTGACAACATGTTATTTGAGACATTATTTTTTTGTAATTCTGTTGTTTCAAAATAACGAGCCAATACTTCAAATAATAAGCTATCACATAAAATGACGACTATAATTGCTAATTATAAATAACATTACTCATTTTGTAATAAACTGTGATGTAATTCCCTTGAAAGGATTCAGTTTTTAGAACAGTTTGTAAAAATAATAAAAGATGATCATCTACTTCAAGAACTATTAGGGTAAACTCATACTGCCTCAAGACATAAAAAGGATGATTTAGATTCAAAGAAGACAATGCTGAAGAAATTCACTTAAAGCACCATTCCATTACAGTGACTATTAATGTGTAAGACTGCAAGCATCCATTCTTCTATATTCCCATTTGACATGTACATAAAAAAGTAAAACTAACTATTATTTTATGCTAACATCACTTTGACCAGTCGGTGGAGACCAGCTTGGTTTGTGTTGTAATTGCAAACAAATATAGAAAAGAGCAGCAAACGCACAACTTATGGAGTATTACCAAGAGAGAGTTGATCATGTCCCCATACATTCAAGAGTCCCGAGACATACATATTTACCTAAACCCAGAGGGAGCTGCCTGTGGTCCTACTCCTGCTGCTCTCCTCATTGCTTTTGATTGTGCAAGCATCTCGTCATAATTCTGACAGGGTGGATAGCGGTTGTGTTTAATATGGCAAAATGCTGTGTGAGAAATAATAAAGAAAGAACTTAGCAAAATATTTACCCGTTTTTCAAACGCATTATCTCTTGAATCGATGATCTTGTCAGCAATGCCGTACTCAATTGCCTCCTTTGCCTGGAAATATTTTGGACGTTGGATGTCCTTCTCAATTTCTTCTTTTGGTTTCCCAATTCCCTTGGCTAACAGCTCGAGGTAATACTCTGTGTTGGCATCTAGTTCTTTGGCCTGATGCACGGAGAAAGATCGATCTATAACATGCAATAAATAGAAAAGGGAAGCATGCATAAACACACGTCTGAGCGAGTGCGCGCTCACACACAAAGAGAGAGAGAGAGAGAGACCTTAATCCACATATCTATGACAGCTCCACTTGATCTGTTCACTTTTGGCAGATATAACTTAGCTGCAATTTACAAATGTGAAGAAAAATGGGATAAGAAGCAAGCGCATCATGATTCTATATTTAGAATTCACAATGCAACATTGCAGCATCGTCGATTCAGTATCATTATGCAACAGCCTTTTCAAGAATGAATTTTATACACACAAAAACATCAGGATAGTCCACCAAAATTAAAGATACTATTATTTAAAACACTTTAATTCGAAAGTTCATATACTAAATAATGAATATCACACAATCCATGAATTATAAATGGTAATTGTTACTGGTCAGTGGCATCTAGTCAAGATAGTTGCAGGCAGGTGTGTTCATCAATATAAGTTGTACTAGCCAAAGAAAAGTGCAATAGTTTTTTCTTCAGAGAAGATTAAGATAATCATTTTTAAGAGAATCTTCCTTCCAAGTATTTTTACCTGGATGATAAATTATCTTCCATTGAGGTTCATACATTAGTCAACAACCATCATGAACCCTAGTCCATGATGCTCTATTAGGATAGACAAGAAATATCAGATATTATACCAGGGTTAGTAGGACGACTGAATTTCCTTCCACCCATTTCAAAAAAAGAAAAGAAGAAAATGTATAAATAACAATTAACAACACTAGAACAGTTTGAATAGGAAAGTGATAACAGAAAACTGATACATTTAATTGATCACATAAAGCAAAATACTGTCGCCCATCATTCCCTTGCAGATACAGTGCTTGACAGTTTTCAAGAGTTCAAAATGGATCAACTCTAAAATTTGGTGCTAAGTTTAATACGGCACAGGTAATCAATCTGACGCTTCTTCTTTACAAAAGCTTCACTTCATTCAAATGTTACAGGGGGAGGAACAAAATAGCCACAACTAGTTTGCATATTCATTCAGGTGAATAATGAAAGCATAGATGACAGAGAGACCTAAAAGGTATTTAAAATGGAAAATAAACCCTAAGAGGTAGAAAAAAGGGTAATTATATTTGCACCACAGTTATTGCTAACTACACATTTCATTTGTATGAAACTCCAAATCTTTGCAAATTTTTGTTCTTGTGCTCTCAACCTTTTTCGCCTTCTTATCATTTACATCCAATTAATTAGAATATTTGTGTCTGATGACAGGATATGCAAATTACTAGAAGGTTGAGGATAAAAATGCAACGGAAAAAATTGTGGACTTAAGTAGTAAAATGAGCAAATATTAGGGAACTTCGTTGCAATAAAATTGTGCAGTTAACATTTAACAAAAACTGTGTTGTAAATATAATTACCCAAAAAATAAAGCACCTAAGAATAAAAGACCCCAGGCTTCAAAATTATAATATATGGATAACCCATTCCGAAACAATGATAAGCCATGGATGTCAAAATTAAGAGTATACTTTTCGGGATGCGAATCAGCGAATTTATTCCAACAAACAAGTACCAATCCTAATTCTGTGGATACATTAATTTAATATACGTAGCAAAGAAGTCCATACTAAGTGGATGCTGTGAATTCTCCATACGGATTTATCAGGATAGAAGTCCAAACTAAGTGGTTACCCCCCTGAAGAATTTTTAATGAATTTTGCCATAAATATCTAAAGAAGATAAAATGATCTCCGTGAAGTGATTGAAGTCCAATTTTTCTTTCCTTACGATCTATAACTTGTCATCTTATGTGCAAGTGATCTCCATTAAGTGACTGTAGTTAAAGCTACCTATTTCCCAAATTTAGCACTTCATAGTCTTCCAAACATTCCAAAGCCTAAATAAAGAACACTATCAGGACTTTTATCTTCCAAGAATTCAAAAGGAAAATCTAGTAGTCAGTATCTTTCCAACAGACACTGACATGATACATTTTATTCCATTACAAAGTTCCAGAAATTTAGTCATCTACTGAATAAGATAAGATGTGCAAGTAGGTTATATACAGTGGCAAGACGTCCTTCGGATAAGGTGATAACTAGTTGAACTCAATCCCCTGACCCTTTCATACTTCTGTTGGAAGATTCAATAATTAAGCATAAACCTGGCAATCATCAATCAATCCAAAAAAACAAGTACAGGAAGCATTTGCCCCTCCTGCACATTTGTCAAGATATGGATCCATAGCTATTTTAAACAAATCTGTGCACTGTTATAAGCAAATTTTTTGGTGCTTGATATAAACCCTGTAATGTGGGATCCAATCATTAAGCATGAGTTGAAGCAGCCATGCATTATATGCATTCAGAAAGCTTTATTATCAGGATAGTTGCACTTGAATAGTTTAATGTATAAAGAGTCCATGCGGATATGAAAGAATTGAATCTTACTGGATGAATTTGGCTGTAATGCACGATAACCTTTTGCTCCAAGTGATAGAAGCATTGCTGCTTGACCATATGCCATGCCACAATTTACTGTATAGACATCTGATTTGCAGTACTTTTGGCAGAAAATATTCAGAAGACATAAGTTAAAAGAATGATTAGTTATGAGATAAACAGAAACCATCAAGTGAAATGGCAAAGAGTTGAGCTACTCTCTAATAAAAGCTACATTATGATAGATGATTCACCTGGGTACCAGAAGAGTTTATATATAGATATATGGGTTTTGATGGGCTGTCATAATCCAACCACATAAACTGAGCAACAAGAAGCTCAGTTACAGCTGGTACAATCTGCGAACATTTACCACAATCAATCAACATGACCATAGAAATGAAAACATCAGCAGCCACTAACATTAAAGATATTAAATGAAGTAAATTGATGTCTGCTAAGCAAGAGATAGGAAGTGATGTAATACTGGCATCCCAAGATAGACAATTCGAGCATCTAGAAGCAAAGACGGCAAATCAGGAGGAGCGGTTCTGGGTCTTCCATATCCTCTAGCTCCTCCACGGTACATGCTGACGCTCATGCTATACTTTGCAGGGCCTCTTTCATTCATGCCAGATAGACTCCACATTCCACCGTTATTTAAATAATTGCAGGATGATGAGATGCTTTCCTGACATGGTAGCAAAAAGTACAAGGACTCTGAGTTAAAAGTATCTTCAATAATAAACTTTAATTCAACTCACCCACATGAAATTCCGGAAATAGGACACGTAAACCTTTTGTTATTTTTTTATTTGCTCTTTTGGAGGGAGGGGGACAAACATCAGAATAGAACACATAACCTTTCACATAATCATCGAGAAACTTATATAAGTTGCGAACAGTAAAACATGTAAACAGAGGCAAACCTCAGTGACTTTTTCTGCCTGCCGGCTGACAGGATTATCTTCTGTCATGAACATATCCATCTGCGAAGGAGTAAGGCCATAAAGATACTGAGGTGCATTTTTGTAGTTGTCCATCACTACAGCAAGACAAACACAAGCTAAGTTAATAGTCAAGCTCAAAAGCTACAACCATCTCACAACTTAAATTTGAACTTATTTAATTGTCAGAAGAAACAAACAATAAGCTATCTCCTCAAGGCCTCTCTTTAAGTTTAAGAATAAAATATGGAGGGGCTAGTTGAATTACATTAACTTAGCATCAATCATGCTGCTAAATTATAAGCAGGCACACTTCTATTCTTCTGCCTTGAGGTTTGAAGTCTATGGAAAATGAAAAGACTCGTTCTTCTACCTTGAGCTCTGTTTATGCTCTTGTAGTACAACATTTTTAAAAAGCTGCCATACATTATTGTCAAAAGACCTTAATCCACCTGACTCTGTCCCCTCCCAGTAATCCTCCTAGGTCCTACAGCTTCGAAGGAGAATTCTTTCCTTCCTCGACAGTCATCTACTCAAATTTGAAAGAATTAAAAAGGGAAGTCCATAAAGACAAGAATGGGATACAACTGAGTAATTAGGAAGACTAGAACAAGGGAAAAAAACAGTAGTAATTGATGGGTCTAGAACCTCAAGGTCAATCTATCATGATGTTTGGATGTACATTAAAATTCTTCTGCTACAAATTAATTTGAAGATGGTTCATCGTGCTCACAAAATAACTTTCAGCATCATAGAATGAGAATGGCATGTTTTGACACACAATATTGAACACAACAGGACTCAACTACACAGCACGATGAACATAAATTTTAACTTCATTTCTTCCATAATACTTTCCAATACTGCCGAGGGCTGCATGCCACAAACTCCCATAATGCAGAAAAGCACAGGTCAAAGAAGGCACAAGCCAATAATCCATAATAATTTTCAGTAGTACCGTACTGAAAGATATATCAATTAGGGTTCCTCTTCATTAATTTCAAAATCAATATGCATTCTAAAAGTTAATTACTTCACATTAATATCCTACTTTTATAAGATTGGGTATTATTTTTGTTAGAGAAACAAACATATCTACATGATTCCTAACACAATAACTATATGATACATATACACCAACCAACCCATACATTTATAAACAAGAATGATCAAATCAAACCTCAAAAGATTTAAAAAAAAAAAAATGAAAACCCAAAACTATCACTCGAAGCTTAAACAAATACCCAAGATGACAAAACCAACAAGCTGAAATTTAACAAGCCCTAAGTCAAACAAAGCATAAAAACGGCTGACGAAAGAAAACTTACATCCATCCTTAAGATTCTCTTCTCGGAACTGTTTGGGTATGTGGTCAAATGATTTCTGAGCTACTGGGGACTTAAACCCACATCTCCGAAACGCAGTTTTTCTGGGCTTAGCAGTGAATATGAGCTTTGGACCATGAAGAAATGAAGAAAAATTATAGCTACTCATTTCACTAGTCCCGGACGAGAGAGGTGAGAGTAACAAAGAAGAAGCCGCCATAGGAGATTATTACAGAAACCAGATTATACTATAATGGAAAAGATTGAAGATCTGTCGATGGAGTGAAAGAAATAGTAGAGGTTGAAATTTTTCGAGGGGTTAAATTGAAAAGATTGATAGTCAATGAACTTGTAGTGTTATTTCAGTATAACCACTCAACATTTTTTTCTTTTTTAAGGATTTTACCATTTGTATAGTGTACACTCTTGTCTGTTTGACACTTGCATTGTTTTTAAAAAGTGATTGAATTTAAAAAAAAATGTCTTTTTTTCTAAAAAAAACTATTAAATAACAGTTTGTCATGTGATAAAGTGTACATCAAGCATGATCCTTTTTCTTTTCCTTTTTTTTTTTAAAGTTCAAACTACTCGCTAATTTTTATTTTTCCGCTACCTACTCCGTGTATTTGAAAGTTAAAGTAAATATATTTGTCCAAATGAGCGCACTTTATAAATTCATAAGGCAATAATTTCATAATTTACAATTATATAAACTTGAGTTCATGCTAACACAAGTAGTTTACCTCACCACTAGTTAGTAAAGGTATTTGAAAATTCTTTTCGCCATTCTTGCTAGAAACTTTTGAAAGGTATTCAAATAGTATTTGCATGATTAGCGAAACAAATGAACGCTCTTTCTCAAGGTTCTTTTGCTTTGTTGGTAGTTGGTTTCTTCTAGATGATGATTTTTGTGATAGCAGAGTCCTAATTGGGTAGATGAAGATTTTCATACCAAAATAAATGTAAGGGAGAACCACTATTATATCTTTATCATTGCTTTCTACTAGGATAATCCAAAGCTCTCCTACTTCAAGTGTCAGTATTTGGTTTTAGATTTAATTGAAAATCAAATTTTTAGTAGATTTTGAAAGAAGTAGATAATACGAAGTTGAAATATTGTTGAATTAGCTTTATGTTTTTCTAAATGTCTAATATACTTATGAAATATTTTTGAAGAACGAGGGTTTTCAAAATTTGGACGGCAAATCAAAGTATTAGCGTAACTTTTAATCTGCTTTTTACCATTTTGTATTTGAGGCAACAATATTCTTTATTTCTAAAAGATAAAAATATAATGGTTGCATAAATTGAAGTAAAAAGAAAACTTTGATTACTAATTTAGAAGAAAGAAAAGTTTGACGACCAAAGATGAAATTTTTGAAAGATAATGCTATTCAACACCAATGACAACACCAATGATACTTAACATTGGTCTAGTTGAAATTATTTATGTCATTAAATTATCGGTTCAATTAAATAGAAGAATTTATGACTCATATGACATAGTAACATCTAGACAATGGGCAAATCTACAACAGGGGGGAAGTAAATCGAAGATTTTGCAAAATATTTTCCAAAAAATCTTTAATAGTTTCAATTTTGTCCCCACTTTATTTTTTATTTTTTTAAATTTGCCACAACTCTAAAATTCCAACTCCGCTCCTTGATTTAGATTGATATTAAATACAACTGGTGTTAAATAACATTATTTTTTGTGAAATTGCAGGGGCTTAGTGTTTTCAAGATCTCAATTCACAATTAAGATATACAAGTTTTCTTTACTAAAATAAGATATATTTAAAATTCTAACTGTTAATAATAATATAATAAAATTAAATTAATTTATATATCAACCCCTACCAACCAAACCTTAAACACTTCCTCATCCCTGCTCTCTCTTGTCTCTGCCATCATCTTCCCAACGCCACCACACTCGACTCTGCATCACAGTGATGATGGACGCCACTTTTATCACATCGCCACCATGCTTGCTCGATGCCGTCTACACTGAAGGAATGAAAATATCGTCGACGCTACTAGATGAACGGTGATGTCGCTTCTTTATCTTTCTTCTCCCTTCGCCACGCTTCTCTTTCTCTCTCGCGCGATTCATATATGATGTTTTGACGGCAATTGGTGTGCCTGCGATGTTTTTTTGGTGGCATGCGACAATTTTGTTGATATTTGGGTGACGATTTTGTTGGTGTTTGCGGGTGGCGATTGGTGTGCCTGTGATTTGATGTTCGGGTGACGATTTTGGATCTTGTTGGTGGCGATTGTTTTTTTGGTGATTGTGGTGGTGGTTTTGAAGATGAAAAAGGTAGGTTATTGGAGGTGGCAGCGATGATGGTATGGTGACGCTAGTGGTGGTAGTGAGGTGGAGATGCTTTTGGTTGGCGCTATAGTGGATTGGGATTGGGTCGGGTAGGTAATGGGATTGAGAGTGTTTGTCAATAAATTAGATATTTTGCAACAAAAAAAAAAAATTAACATGTGACCAATAAATAATGTGACCTAAAATTTTGAGTTGTGACTTATAAAACTGTGATTTGTGATTGATAAATTTTTAACTGTGATCGATGAATAAGTTTTGACCTATAAATTTTTTGATTTGTGACCGTAAAATAATTTGTGACTTAAATTTTGGGTTTGTAAAGAAATAATTTGTGATCAAATTGTATAGAATTGTGATCTCAATATATTTTATTAATAAAATATATTTTTAATGAATTATTTCATAAATAAATTTAGTAATACTTGATTTTTGAAGTTTTAAACCACGTCTCTTAGTTTTAAAGTGGGCCATAATTAATTTCTTAAACATGAAACTTTCCTTATTCATTTTTTTAAGTGGAGTTTATATAGAAGCCTACTTTAAAAATCACATTTCAAAAATCAGATTTAAAGTTTGCTTATATAAAAATAAGATAATAATATAATTTTTAAATATTAATAATAACCCTATAAAAATAATTTAATCTACATAACCCACCACTAAACCCAAACCCAAACCATAAATCATTTTTCATTTCTATTCTCTTTATCTATCCCCTCCATTGTCTCTCATCTACCACAGTCGAGAGACCCACCGTCGGCTTATAGTAGGCGATGACACACAACAGTAGCATCCTTGGAAGCCACAGCAGCAACATCATGTATAGGGGCGAAGACAGTGCAGCTGTGTGCAGCATTGCTGGAGCAACTACGCGCGAAGGTGCTTGTCGTACGATGCCTCACGCGTGACACACAACAGCAATGCTGTCGAAAGCCACCGTAAACCACAACAGTAACGTGGCATACAAAGGGCGATGACGACGCTACTGTGTGTGGCATTGCTACATCAGTTGTGCGCGCTCATTGTGCAACGCCTCACCTACATTGTCGTTCGAAGCAACTGTTTGTAATTGCTAATGTTGTCGTGGCTATGGTGGTTGTACATCAATTTGGGATGGGTTTTATGGATTATGTTTGCAAGTGGTAGTAGTGGTGCTGTTGAAGTGGTGGTGACAATGATGCTGGTGTTGATGGCGGTGGTGCTGGTGTTGATGGTGGTGAGGTGTGGGAAGAAGAGTTTGTGACCAATATTTGGTTGATTATGACCATTAAATATGTTATTATGTGACCATCAAATAAATTGACCTTACTACATGTACATTAAATTTTACACAATGAGTTTCATAATAACATATGTCATTCTATCATTTATCAGTTTAAAACATAATCAAATTTTTTATCCAATCTTTTTCCTCCATATCATTTTATGTCGTCCCTTATGTGTCATTTTTATGTACGATTAGCATAATTCTAAATAAATTGACCAATAATTTGGTTAATTTGTGATGATGAAATAATACGTTACCTAAAAAATATGATTGTGACTTACAATTTATTAAGTTGTGATTGAGAAATTATTAATGATCGTTAGATAAGTTGTGACTTATGAAATTTATGACTTTTTAATCGATGAATAAATTGTGACCTATAAAATTGTTGATTTTGATGGAAATATAATTTTTTACCTTTAAATTTTTTGATCTGTTTTCGACAAATAATGCGTGACAAATTAATTCATTAATTGTGACCAAATTGTATAGAATTGTGACCTTAGTGTATTTAATTAATAAAATATATTTCTAATTAATTATTTCGTAAATAAAATTTAATTAATATCTAATTTTTAAAATTTTAAACATTGTTTCTTAATTTTAAAATGGATCATACTTAATCTCTTACATACAAAATTTTCCCCTTTTTCGCCCTTTTTAAAACCCATTTTCAAGTTGGTTTGCAGACTGCAAACTGTTGAGCTGTATAAAGATTTTGGATCCGCATTCTTCTGGGTACATGGGCTTTGCTTCTGGGCTATGCTTCATCTGGGCAATCAGAAAGAGTAACATGATTCAGTCAGAAATTCAAATTGGTGTGTTGGGAGTTTACTAATGGTTGAGATTGGTCTTAGGTGTCAATATGTGAACTGGAAACTCACAATCAAAACCAAAAATTTCCATATTACATTTTTGTAGCACTCTTGAATTTATCACTTTTTGTAATATTTTCTTTGCGCCATGGTCGAGAAAGACTTTTACTTGAGTTCTTCAATTTTTTATAGCTTTTATTTTTTGGCTACTCGACCAAGTCGAGTAATTGGAGCTTAGTATTTTTAGAGCATTGTGAGAAGGTATTAGTACAATTTTGATAGTTTGAAATTGTAGAAGGGTGATACTTTGATGCATAATGAAGTTTAGTTGTGGTCATTTGTTGATCGAACTTGTAAGGAGGGGCTTCAATTTCGGCCAAGTATTAAATTCTTAAATAGAGACGATAGATACTAAGTACCTAAATACTACGTTGTATGTGCAAGCAGTGTATTTTAGGTACACAATATAGAAATATGAACATGTCATTGATTGTATTCTCTTATTGTGGCTAAAATAAGAAAGTTAGGAGTGACAGTTGATTAAGTCTAGCAAGCTAATGAGCCCAAACTTTTAATATTTTGGGAAAAATTCACAAGTTAGTTGTTAACTATATACAATTCAATTTTCAGGTGTAAAATTCAAAATGCAAAACTCAGGTATTAACTAATTAATTAAATATATTTATTAATTGAATATAGTAAGGTGACAATTATACAATTATTGGTCAAACTTATTTACTGGTCACATATTATCAAATTAATTGATCACATATTATTTCGATATCACATATCAAAAAATTTATAGGCCACAGTTTATATATCAGTCACATATTTTTAAATTCGTTGGTCATAGATTATTTTTCAGTCACATTTTATCGAATTTTTAAATCACAATTAGATACTTGGTCACAGATAACCAAATATTTGGTCACATATACCAAAAAGTAGGTCACACACTATCGACCACTCTCATAGTCACCATCACAACCCCCACAATATTACCACAATACTACCACCAACAAAGTTGCCACCATTAGATCCAATCCACTGTCAACAAAAATACAACAACCATAACTATCGAATTTCCAACCACTAACAACCACCTCCACCACCAACCGCTCACATATTAGCTATTTAATATTCCAAAAGGACACAACGCCAACTGACTCCAATAGAAACGCACCACCACTGCCATCGCCATCACTAATATACCGTCGTCGCCACCATTTACAACACTACCATCATCATACTGTGCCAGTAACACCACCGCACATACCACAACAAACAAACTACACCAATCATCACCACTACCGCTTGTATCTTACCTATATCCACTGCACTACCAAATCCAAAACCACTCCAACAACAGGATAAAAACACCAAAACCAACACCTCATTGCCACCACCAACATCCAACCATGCCAAAACCCATACGCTACCAAAATATAGAAACCATCACCACCACTTCAACAACATAAAAAATCCAACAGAGTTATTGCAACGGCGTTGCAAGAGAACCCAATCTGAGTGCCGCTTCAATCACCACCGTCGATTTGAGGCACTGCAACGACGTTGAGAGAGAAGCCATATGCAGCAGCGATTGTTATCTGAGCACTACTCCGACAACCACCATTGTCGATCTGGGCATAATCTCACGCAGAGGTTGTGCGAATTGGGCAGAGATTGCGCGGCCACCTGGGAGCATAGATCCTGGCAATAGGCTGTTCTCTTGCAACGACGTCGAATCGTTGTGATGGTGCTAATGCAAGATAGTTGATTTGTTGCGATGAAGAGGAGAGTGCAGAGAGAGAGAGAGATTTACGTATGAAATTAGGGATGGCATGGGTGAGCGTGTGGGATGAGGTTGAATCGTTGATTAATTATAATACCTGAATTATGAATAAATTAACCTCAACCCTGATTTATGAACTATGATGTTTTAATACCTGTAAGGTTGTAATTTTCCCTAATATTTTTACAAAATTTTGTACATCGTCAAAGTTGCTTTGAACCGTTTAGTTAAAAAGGTGTACTAGCACATTTGCACTTGCCTAAAGCCGAATTTTAGATTAGTGCCTTTGACCGTAGATAGTGCTTTAAAGTTAGCATTCAATATTGGCAACGCTTTAGAAGGAAGAGGGCTCTTCCCAATTTGAAAGTCAAAGACTTATATTGGAATATTTTTTATAAGTAATTTAGAATATTATATTCACACGTAAAACCCCATAAAATAATGTCAAGCACAAATTTGAAATATTCTATCGCATATTTATGTATTTGTAATTGATATGTTTGGCTTGACAATCAACACTCGGCAAATTGAAAGAAAGAACAAAATTATATGTTTTTACGTTATTATTATCAATTATATCTAATATAATGTATCAAACATATCGTGCATAAATAAGCTAACGAATAAAGTGCATAATTAATATGTAAATACATTCATTTTAATGAATTGAAATAAGTTGATACTTGAATTATATTTATTTAGGGATATATTTCATTTACGATAACTATAGTTTCATTTTAGTGTTAAGCAGGTAGTACTTCAATTTTGTTCAATCAATTAATTATACTTATTATTTCAATTGGATAACTTCACATTCTTTTGACTGCAATCACACTTTTATTTTGTTAGTCACTAAATTATTTTATTCGGGCAATACCCACTTATTGGTTCTTCAAATGCAATGTCTTAAGTGGCATCAACGTATAGGTCTTTCACAATACGTTTCATTAGAAATGACTAAATTAATGAGTTGTCCTTAAATGATGGTTGATTGGTTTTTAAAAAATTATAAATCTTATTGACTTTCGTGAAATTGAATAGATTTTCATAAATTTCATAAGAATTTCATTGAAAATTGTGAAATTTTAAAAGAGTTTGTTATTTGTGTTTCTAAGCTTAGAATTCATCCTAATGTTTTGAAATCCTTATTGATGAATCCTTATAAATCCACAAGTAATTGAGAATACCTAGATTTTAAGGGTTTCATTGAAATCCATGAACTATGCTTTGATACTTGTTGAAATTAACACTTGGAGCTAAAATAATTAGACAACCTAATTTTGCATTGTATATTCACAATATATATCATGTTATATATGAACAATCCTAATGCTATACAATTGCATATTAAGAGCAGTCTGGCTAGACCTAAACTTGTGTAGAAGCAATCCATTGTTGGGTATATACTTAAACATGCACAGTTGAAATTAAACAAGTTTCAATACTAAAAAAATGGATCAAATTTTTTTTTTTTTTTTTTTTTTTTTTTTTTTTTTTTTTTTTTTTTTTTTTTTTTTTTTTTTTTTTTTTTTTTTTTTTTTTTTTTTTTTTTTTTTTTTTTTTTTTTTTTAAAGAGAATCTTTCATGAGAGATAAATTGGGCGATTCCAAATCTGATCAACAACGATCTTAACATACTGTAGTTGTTCTAATGTACAACCTCTAACAGAATTCCAGATGACGAAATCAAAATGAAACACGACCACTAGTTGGATTTAGAAGATGTCTTGTACTAGAAACGATTACAAGTATGTCAAAATCCTAAACATGGACTATATGTACATATAGGTTACTACAAACTCTAATCCTATCTCGATCAGTAAACCCAAGCATTAATAGGCCAAAAGTCAATTAATATGTGTTAGTGACACAAATCCAACTAAGTGAAAAAAGTGACATAATACAAGAAACAAAATACACTCAAAAAAGTGAGGACCTTCAATCAAAACCTACACGCTACTGCCTTCATCCACCATTACAAGCCCCCCTCCCTCCAAAAAAAGTCACAACCCAGTACCCACCACCCGCAAGCTGTTGCTACCACCATTACATGATCTCTTATGTAAGGTATTTTAGTCAAATTTTATGTTTTTCAAAAAAAAAAAAAAAAAAAATGATTCTCCAGGTACACTGCCAAATCTCCCACAGCTCATTATCCAAATTGAAACGCTAAACAGGACCATCCCAAAGAATTTATAAAACAATATAAAAACCATTTAATAATGAGCTAACTCACCTCGAAATTGAATCATGAACAAGATCTAAAAAATGTAGAATCATTTGTAGCAATTTGGGAACTTGTAATATATGACGGACTGAATTGATATATGTTGAAAGCATTTTCTTTATGTTGAAGATTGGGTTAGTATTTCAAAATTTTTTTTTTTTTTTTTTTTTTTTTTTGGGTGAAATTGTTGAAATATAAGGTTTCCGTTTTGGGGTTTATTGAAGAACCAGATTCTCAATTTTCTTCTTTTAGCTATTAAATCAAGAAGGTTGGGATTGGTATCAGTTAATTTCAGTAAAGAAAAGCCATACTTTCAATTTTGAGAGAGTGATGCTATATTTTTCAATTTTGAGAGAGAAGGGCTGTATATGGTCTAATTAGCCTTGAATACAATTAAGAGAATAGTACAAAACTACAACACTATAAGTACCACATTTCAAAACTAACAAACTTCCTAAAGACTTTCATAAATCCGGTGGTCAATCAAAATATAATATATAAATATAATATAACATAAACTAAATTTGAAGTAAATATATTGTCTTAAATAAGCTCATATAAATCAGTTACTCTACTATATTTAAAAGATACTTCTCACTCTCTCATAATCAAACACAATTTTCTCTTTCTATACACCGAACTCAAGAAAAACTCTCCACTAACATGGAAATTTCATCGTTAATCCTAGATTTTGAGCCACCATCAATGAATAAAGTCACAATCCCATCATTATACTTTTGATATTTATTATTCTAGATAAGTTGAAGCTTGTATGTGGAGGAATTGGATTTTCTCAAAGCAAAAGCTAAACCTCCATGATCTGATTTCGAAGGTAAACGTATAATAATGTTCTTATAAGCTTATGATCTAAAAGCATTGATGTTTTCGAATCCGAATGAAAACATTTTTCTAACTGTGATCAGAGATTTTTCATTGTGAAAAATATGTAGCATTCTACCCAATTTGTGACGTGTGCTTTGTTGTTAACCACCGATAGTATGCATTTTTATTTTCAATTTATAGTTTTATATATACTGATCTGTGATCGTTGTATATTGTGAATGTGACTATCTGTGACCGTTTCTATGCTTCATTCATATTGATACATGTTTCTATTAGTTGTCACTACTAAATTGAATAGTTTGTGACCTATCTGTTAAATGTCTTGACAATCCATAAATGAAATTAGTTAACTAGTGATCAATGTCATTGTATTGTAATTGACTCTCTATGACCCAACATTTGTTGACTGTATGTGAATATATTTACATTAATGTGAATTTCTGTGGTCTGTATTGATCTATCATTGACTTTTTTATCCTAATCTATTAACAATGCTATTGCATTGAAATCTACTCTCAGTGACCCTGCAAGTGTTAACTGTATGTTAATATGTCCACATTCAATGTGAATATCTGTCCTAAACTAATCTACATGTGACTTATTTTTTTAGTATGTTATACTATTGTATTTAAAAGCAAAATTATGCATCCCTATAGTTCTTTGTGACGAACCTAACTAGGTATCTCCACATTGCTCGTCTCCATTACATCTGAATGTTTCTTGATTTTAATGAATTAAAGTGACATTTGTTTCTGTGTGTGATTAGGGATGAGAGTTCTGCACGTTTGCCCGTTGTACGGAGGTTCCATGTCATTTATCCTACATAATAATACGTACAAGTATGATGAATTGGTTGAGCTATTTATTTAAGAATAGGGGTAGAATGTTTCATGTGGATCAACTTCTTTGTCCATATGCACTGGCAGTGTTTGCAACATTGAATCTAGACGTATATGACGTTTGCTCGATGTATTATACAAGAGATGCATATATGAATATCTACAAAGAGACAATCTTTTTTGTAGGTAATAAATAATAACGGACTTTGTCGGAAGACATATTTAGTAGAGCTGTACATGCTTTTAAACAAAAGATAAGTTCTGACTGCCTTATTGAGAAGAGGAAAAAGTCAGCGTGTAAGAGATTGCAAGTTGTGAAATGTGAAAGATACAATGAATACGACCACAATTGTCGAACATGATACAAATTAACTAGAACGAGGTAAAATTGAAAGCAAAGAAACATCCAAAGAATTCAAATAGCTTAGTGTAATTTTTTTCACATGAGGATATTCTTGTAATGGCAAATTATTTAATTAGATTGCCGAACTGCGTATTGTTTGGATCATATGAGTAGACATATTTATGCATCGAGCTTAGATCACATTTCATGATGTCACATTTGTTTTTAGGAAGGGTTGTATAGCTAGACATTGATTGTGACTTTGTTTGTGATGATTGTGACCATCTGTGACCTAGTTCTAGCACAAAATGGAGATAAGAACCTATAGATTTTCTATTTAACTGTGCTTATATGGGATCGAATATGGATGAAATTCGAATTTAATTAATCTTTTCGTGTTCAAACTAACTTTAAATGTCCTCTTCGACTAGATGTGACCCAAGTTTCTGTTTACTACCAATGCGTAACCCCTACACCTTAAGCATTTGTGACATGCTGTTATATAACAAGTTAACCATATGTAACCATTCGTAACTTGTTTAGACACATGAAAATATAAACTTTCACCTCCATAAACTCCAATACTTAGATGATACAAACAAAAACCATTGACATAAAGATCTATACTTTCTACTCCATTGTACTAACTACTTGAGAAAAATAAATCCGCATTCAATTCCAAAAAAATATTACAAAGATAAAAATAACATCTCTCAACTCTCTCATAAAAATATTAGTTTGTCTAATTTTGAATAGCCATCAACCTAATCCATCATAAAAATAATTTCATCAACATTAGTTCATTCTTCTGACTTTGATTTCCTCCTTTCAAACACCTCAGTTACCTATTTTTGAACATCAACGCTGCAATTTCAAGCTTGGCATTCCTAGTATCAAATGACATTGACATGTTGGCAAGATTATTGTGTAATAAATACCGTGCATACTTTATGACAAAAATACCACAATCATGCCTGTAGTATGTAAAATAGACAAACCATACATAACCATAAAATATTCATGAAAAATGACACAACTTGTAATGCCCACAATGAAACTTACCTGTTTTGGTGTTGAGGCAAACTACTAACAATGTTAATCTACATCTCCCTGGATATGTCACCTCTATCATTTCTAGTTTCCATCCACAATCCAATACTTTCAACAGATGTATAAGAGTCTTCACAAACGATAATACCCTTTCACGAACCTTATTGGTCTTTTACGAACCATTGCTTGAATTGAATATGTACACGAAACGGGTATTAATGTCAAGTTGCCCTAATATCCAATTAGCATGATTTGTAGGCATAATAGACATCAACATAGATTCAACTTATCTCCAAGCAGTGTTAAATGATAACCGTTCACCATTGATAGCTTTGATCTGTTCGTCTTTCTTATTCACAATGCTTAGATCTTGAACAGATGTAGAGTATAATGTTCGGAGTGTTATATCGAATATATAGTCTATAGTTGTTGCTTGATCTTCATACCTTCACTAAACTGAGCAAGTTGTCTTATGTAATAAAAGCATGCATCCAAATACCATAATAACAAATAACATACATAAGTGATGTGAACTATTATGCATATGTAAAAAAATGGTAGCTATATTGTATCGCGTTGCTCAATGATAAATTAGAATCAATCAACACATTCCACCAAGTTTTATGATAAACAGTGACATCGTCACACACAAATTGAAGACTTTTCACATTGTTTTCCTCGTTGACCTTTAATACTGTACACAAATGTATGCATTTATCAAACAAATGAATAAGATTGTGACCAAAGTTAATTTATTCTGTGACCAGCACTGCTATGTTCACAAAAAAATAATATCAGGTTATACCTGACACAAAATACTTGTAATTTACATTTAATGTACTTGTTCCTGGGCTTGTATTATCTATCAAACCAATTATGGAGTGAACTCATGTCTATGCTATCCATACCTTTCGAATAGTTTTTGGAACATAATGTTTATAGATTTAGATTTCATTCCACTGGCAGCATGAATGGATCAACCTTAACGAAAGATGACTGTAGAATTTTTGGTGTCTTTTGCGCCCTCTTCACTGGTAGTCTAAATGAAGCAGGTACGGGTGTATCTTCCTGATCCAAAAATGATCAACAAAGTTCCCAAATTAGTGTATGAACAGTCAGTCTGAATTTATAATATGAAATTCTAAATGTTTCATTAAGTTGACCTCTTCAATATGAGATTCAGTACACTCTAGCACGCGTGCAATAGCTTTATCAACCTGCTTCTGCACTTCTTTACTAACAAAGAATGCATCATAACTGTAGCTTTTACACTTATTTGGGATCATAAATGATGATATTTTGTTCTTCTTTAGATAGATTAGTACCCAATTTTTTATTTATTGATAAGGACTAAAATGAAGCAAATCTAAAGTTCAGGGACTAAAATGCAAATATTCAAAAGTTGTTTTGGACATTACAATGAAGATTTGAGAGTGTTTGGGGGTCAATTGGATGAGAAAAGAAGTCAAATGGATGAATTATAGTCAAAATATCATCTTATATAAACTTTTAGCCGAAAAGTTATGTTTTGGATTTTTAGCCTCATATTTTGGCATAATAAGCTGAAAAAATGATATTTCTAAAAGAAATGTAGTCATTTGAGTAAGCTTTACAATGTATTTTGGATCATTTCAATCGGATATTGGGAGAGAAAATTATGACAGAAATATTAAAGGTTGTTTAGCTATCAAAAATTAGACAAGGGACACGCCCTAGCTTGCAGGAGAGACACGTCCCCTCAAACCAAAAATCAGTGACTAAGATACCAAATGCTTCTTGGTGCGCGCTTCAGTGTTTAGTGATGAAAGAATCTAAGCAACCTCTTTGGCATCATATAAACATAAGAACGCGTCTAGACCTAAGGGAGAAGATTGTAAGCCGACTTTTGAAAGCATTAATTGAAGATTTCCAGATTTTCTTCATAGTTTAATGATTCGTGTGATAACTTTCTTTTATTTTCCTTATATTTCTTACATTAATATGGTAGGCTAAATTATTTTTGATTAGATGATGAGCCATATTATTTATTTATTTATTTTAATTCAAGACAATTAGTTTAGTATTTTTTGATTGATTTTGCATTTTTATTGAACTATTTGATTGCTTAATCATCAATTAGATAGTAAATTGCTTGTTGTAGTATAGTAATACTCACAATTAATCTAGAACAAGGCAAAATCAACACATGGACAATAGGTATAGGAATAATATCTATCGCATGTGTAATCATGTGTGATAAATTTCATGAATCAATGCATATTTTTTCATAGTAATTCGGATTAGGAATATGATCGGGTCATGTTAAACATACATTTACTATATCTTTGAAAAGAACAATAAATAAAAGTAGATTATCAATTTTTTTAAATACATGAATTTACTTAATTAAGAATTAAGAGTTGAATTAAATATCAATAGAATAATTCATGATTCCAATATAAACATTCACATATTAAATAAATATTTTATTTGCTTTATAAGTTTAAGATTAGCATAGAAAGCATACAAACCATAACTCTTTTGATGTTACCACACTTCGAATTTAATAGCAGCTATTGAACTAGATATTAGACCTTATTCCTTGTGGGATAATAACTCTCTCGTTACGATTATTTCTTGTACTACGTTGAGAAATAACGAATTTTATTTTTGTTTAGTAGTTTATATTATATTCAATTTTTATTTTTATTTTTTTGTTGATTTTGGTTACTTATCCTAATATCTCTTATTTGGTATTCTTTTTAGGTGTCACTTAGCATTGTATCTAGGATTTGAAGCCAGTACGATAAAAAGATTTTTGCAATAAATAATCTAGACACGAACTATAAGGAAGAAGATATCTATCGTGAATTCTGTTATGAGGTGCATTATACTGGCTACTATTTGAATATATTCAATGATCCCTATCAGCTTAAGTTCCAACGGTTTAAACAATATTTAAGTATCGAAAACTAGCAATTGACACATCTTTTGAATACTATGTGCCTGTGGGCAAGTGTATTTCTTCCGACACTCTTGTGTGATTTGGTCTTTTCATGTTAAATGAGGAGGTACTTACAAAATACCACACTGATCTTGCCAAGTTGGATGAGAACAAACTTTGTGTGGGAAATGGCATATTTTGATATGAATTTAAAAGGTGAAGGTATAATTCACTCGAAAAATTTGACAGAAATGAGTTTTCATTTCCTAACGAATGTAGATTGTGAACCATCCATTCAACTCGGGGAGATATCAATTATGGAAGACGAGAACAAAGATGATGAAAGTTCAATTACAAATGACCAAAATAAAGGGGAGGTAATTAATGAAGATGATGTTAACCCACATTCTGTTGACTTCATTGATTGCTCTATCATTGAATTTTTAATTAAACCCAAAGGGGAGAGAGAAGTCTACATAGTTGAATTTGAATCAGACGAGATAGGCAAGTCAATACATTGGAGGGGGCATGGTTAAAATTTGTAGAAGCAACGAAGAGTGGAACAAAGTCAAAAAAGCCAAACTGAGTAAAGCATCAAAAGTCTTATTCAAAACTCCATGATGTCAAAACAATAAAGTCAAGCTAAAGACGTTAGACAAAGCCCTTATTGGGAGGCAACCCAATCTTTCTTCCCTTTTATTTATTATACTTTCTAGTTATATGATAATTTAGATTATTTATTAGTTTTAATTAGGGACTCATCATCCAACATTCGTTTTCCCTTAAGTCCTCGAGATTTAATTGATTTATTAGATGTTGGAGCTAAGTAATACTTGTGATATTTGATCTTAAATGTGTTTATCTAATTGTATTATGCAGGAACATGATATCGCAAATCGCGTAAACCAACATTAACGAAAGAGATAACGTGGACAATAGAAAAAGCTAGTCAATTAATTTCACGCTATATTGGGAAGTATCTTCTTCTATTTCTTCTCCATCCCTTTATATGAGGACTTAAGATTTAAGACATTGAGGATAATGTGTAATTTAAGTTTGAGGGTGGAAAACATGAATTTTCTTTTATTTTATGTTTTTGTATGTGTTTTATTTATTTAGATATTACAAAAAAAATTCAAAAGTATTTTCTTTTTATATGCTTGTGTGAGTTAACTAACCTGGCTAAAAGTGAGTATATTGAATTATGAATTAGTCTATGAATGGTAAATAAGTTGCATGCTTCAATTAATTTTTACTTTTTATGTAAAATTTGATATATATTGAGCACGTGAATTAAATTAAGCATTGTGTAGGAGTAAGTTGATTTCATTATTGGATAGGTTGATATACTGGGCCGTATATGCTAAACTTAAAGCCATTATATTTTATATCTTTAGATCAAATTTAGAATAATTTAGGAGATTCACTATTATAGGAAGATATTGAGATAAATGGGGATTCAATGTGTGAAATTAAAAATCTTGTGAGGATTGTTTAAGGTTAATAAGATGAAATTAGATGAATGTCTCAAGTTAGAAGTTAGGTTACTTGGATAGATGTTTAATGGCAGATATTGCACTAATCAAGGTATAAAAAAATTATATATATTTATATTATTTTATTTGAAATTTTCTCTTCGTAACATTTATGACTCGAATTATTAAACCTATAAAGGTGGAAAACCTGTTGCCCTAAAGTCAATTGATTTGAGAATCATCGGCATAAAGTTCGCTAAAGGGACCATTTAGAAAAATTAAGGGAGAAAATGCTGCAAATAAAGAAAAAAGAAAAGAAAAAAAGTGTTGAAATAAAAATGGAGAAAAATTAGAAAAAGCAAGTATATGAAACACAGAATATAAATGACTCTAGGGGAGAAGATTGTAAGCCGACTTTTGAGAGAAATAGAGAGAATATACATCGAAAAACAAAGAATTCAAAAGCTTGGATCCGAATTTGAAGGCATTAATTGAAGATTTCCAGATTTTCTTCATAGTTTAACAATTCGGGTGATGATTTTCTTTTATTTTCCTTGTATTTTTTACATTAATATGCTAAGCTAAAGTACTTTGTATTGGATGAATGATAAAAAACCTAAGACTTGTTTATTTTAATTCAAAACAATTAGTTTAGTATTTTTTTTATTTTTTTTATTGGTTTTGCATTCCCATTGAAATATTTGATTGCTTAATTACCAATTAAATAGTAAGTTTCTTGTTGTGGTGTAGGAATACTCACAATAAATTTAGAATGTGGCAAAATCAACACATGGACAATAGATATTAGAAATAAAATATATGGCATGTGCAATCATGTATGATAAATCTTATGAATCAATACATGTTTTTCATATGAATTCGGACTAAGAATATGATCGAGCTATGTTAAACATATGTTTAATATATTTTGGAAAGCATAAATTATTCAAAAATCAAGAATAAAATATTCGACCTATATAAGGTTTGATTGTGCCCCCTAACTCAAAAAGTGTGCGTCTGCCCTTAGGGAAGTAGACTCACTTGTGCCCATTTGAGTTTTTGAGCTCCTAATGTTTTGATGTGACTGTTTAGGGTTCAACTATAGCACATCCATCGATCGTGTACAACATACACTGCAACGACATTAATTAGGAAAATGATACAAATCTTGTCATAATATATCTAAAAGAAAGTCAAAGTCACATTTTCAGGCATGCCTATAAGAGATTGCGACTTTGCTAACAGGATATTCATACTTCAGGTTGCATTATATTATTTCAGGTCACAATCATATTTTATGTCGCAATATATCTAAAATCCATATTTTTGAACTTGTCATATTGGGGATCATGAACTTTAGTTCAGATGGATCAATGTCATTTATCATAACCTGTTTGACATAAGATGTAAAAGTGTTAAGCATATGTCATATCTTAAATATGTATAACCAACAAAATGATTACATAACAATACAAAATGTATTTAAGAACTTACAATCTCACTTTCAAACACTTTGTCCTTCAACATCTCCACTGAATGGTATTTGTGCACAACCCAATTTATTATTCGTGGATATGTCTTACAAATTTTTGTGGCCAGGTTCCCCTCAAGTGCAGGCATGCACTCTTACAACCACACCTGGAAAGCCACTAAAAAATCAGTCAATCTTTAGTGGCTTGTTTACTTTGTTAATCCCTTCCTTAGTGACAATAATGTAGTTTCAAACAAGTATTTACGCCAATGGAACATTTCAAGTGTGTTAAAATCGTATGCAAGTGAAAATATGTATTAGTCCACCACCTTTGAATATGACGTAGCAAATAAATATAAGGTGATAAGATAAATAATCTCAATCTTAACCATATCATGGTTAGGCGCATCATCCAGTGAAAGAAAGACTCTTTCTACACCTTCATTTGTTACTTCTAAGTCCCTAAAATATGTATCCTTAACTGTAGATGGTTTTTCATCAAACATCGGTCGACCATCAACTCTATCATACCGCAATTCTAACTAAATAGAAATCAGTAATGGAGAATCGAATATATCTTCTATTTATGTTGAACCACATTTCTAGCTTATTAGGTTGCTTCACCTCATTGCAAGACATAGTAAATTAACTGTGGCTGCACCCCCTACAATACATGTAGTAAGAGATACATGTGTTTTCGAGAATATCCCTATGGGCAACAGTGAACTTCATCTCGAAATACACGATGACACTCTGTATTGAACTTGTAGTGATTTTCCCGAAGAACCAATTCCTTGGTTTTATTAAATATTTTCAGTCATGCACAAATCGTAATACCGGATATGTTACTATGACCTTCAACACATACATAAAAATGTCACCGTGACCAACATACCCATATTCAGATCATCAATATTTGGTTACAAATTATCCAAAATCTTAACACAAAATAGTAGATAGCCACAACACATATTTTCGTCATAAACAATCCAGCATATTTTACAAAACATATTCAATTCACATAAGTGATAATCGATCAAACAGAATTATGGAAAGAAGGCTTTCATTGCAGTCAAAATTGTAAACCCCACAAGACGACCTAGTGGGAACTCATATAATATAAGTCACATGGCCTTCAAATTACGAAATAACTAGAACAGGTCACAAAATGGTATGTCATTGACAAAATAACCAAATCAGGTCACAAATTAGTCAAAAATAGGTCATAAATTTCTCAAATCAGCTTACAAAATCAGATTCACCTTCTTATGGATTTCCCGCTAGAGGATTACATTTTCATCTCTTTTGTGAAGAAGAATCTTTGACAACTTTTTTCCGCTATCCTTCATCCTTCTTCTTTATCTTTACATCAACACTACGAGTTATAATTATTTTAAATACTACTATGGTTGAAGCTAAAATGTAATACCGCTATTTCACGATGAAGCTCCGATGATAATGGCAATGATTGGGATTTGTATGAAGGAGTATTATGCTGTTATCTGAGCATAAGCTTGGTTTGAACAGATCTAGCACTGTAGAGATAGCTAAAGTTTCGTAAATGATAGAGAGAGATACGTGGTTTTCTTGTCAGTACAAAGAGACAGATAAGTGGTTTTAGTGGGAGAGATTTTTGGGTGACGGTATATATGAAGATAAAATTAAACCTATCTAATTAGATCACCTAATAAACGGTTACCATAATATATTTGTTATAATTAATTTAAAATTTTGTAATACCACCTTATTAGTAAATTTTAAACTTATCCCTTGTTTTTGAATTGTAAACTTGAAATGTGGGGTTTTAGCTAATTTTCCCTACAATTAACTCAGATTGGACAACAATAATTAAACAAGTCCAACAGTTGGACATAGGACATAAATAAAGATCTACTACAATTTTAATTTAAAAGAGTTGAATGTATACTAGGACTTGACGAAGAGTTTTTTATACACAACTTTATTCTAAAACAAATGAAGTTAACTATTTTATAACAATGGAAAGCTCGTTGTGTAAAGTGAGATTTTACCATCCGCAAGGTAACTACCAGGGGCGTAGGGAGTGGGGTCCAAGCCCATTAAATTTTTAATGTATCAATTCAATATTAAAAATAAGAATAGGAAAAAATTCACAAACCATGTTTTAAGTATGCACACTTTAAAATTAAGGTGGGTAAGTTTAATTATGCAAAAATCAATTTTTATGTAATTAATTAAAAATATTTAATATTTAAATATAATAAAAGTCACAGTTACACAATTAATGGTCACAGTAATTGATCACAGATTTTTTCTTGGTCACAAATCAAAATTTTGTTGGTCACAGATTTTTTCGTGATCTCAAATCAAAAATTTTATAGGTCATAGTTTTCATCATTGGTCACAAATTAAAAAATTATAGGTCACAGATTACTATTAGTCACATATTTTCAAATTTATTGGTCACAATTATCAAAATTTAAGGTCACATTGGTCACAGGTCAAACAGTGGGTCACATACCATCACTATCACCGCCATCGCCACTACCACCGCTACTGCCAAAATTTTCACCACCAAATCCAATCAATTACTAACAAAAACCTGGGCAATCAACTCTACCAGCTCTCCAACCACCAAGCACCACCTCCATCGCCGTCAAACACTACCAACAACCACCGCCAACAACACCACCATCGTACACAGCCACTGTCAGGGGCACCACCACAACCAGAGCCACTGCACACGAACTGGCAGAACACAAATCGAAAAAAATTCAACCACTCACTGCCTAACCATACCATCAGCAACACCACTGCACAGGCGTACACACCACCACCCGTCAAATCCACCAATGATCAAAACCATGGAAAAAATCAAGCCTCGAGTAGCGGCGTTCACAGCAAATCGTCGGAGAATTGTTCACAGCACAGCTATCTCGTTAACCATCGGCCACAGCAAATCGTCGGAGAAACACCACTAATTGGAGGAATCTCAAATCGAAGCCTTCGTTGCAGGCTCCGATCTCTTCATTCCAGTAGCAACGTGCTGGCAACGGCGAAGTGAAATGAGGTTGATCTCCGGCGACGACATCATCTGACAGAGGATGAAGATGGAAAGGAAGAGTGAGAGTGCGAGTGTGAGAATGAAATAAAAGTGGGTGAAAATAAAATTAGGGTTCATGTTATATGTCAAAATCTGATTTGTGCACAATGAAACTTGGTCCCTGGCTTTTGGATTGTGGTCTTTAAGTACCTGGTACCATATAATTTTTCCATAAGAAAATGTCCCTCCTATCTCTGCCCCTATTAAATACCCCTATTTTTCACCCTTTCAAATTATGAAATTACCATAAAAATTTGGAATTCCTGGAATAAAATTCTTATTATAATAACCGAATGTCTAAATTGAAGACTGCTTCCAATTTCCGTTCTTTGTTAAAATGTATACGGCTTTGATTTTTAACAGTCTCTACACTGTAAAAGTCAAATCCTGGAATTCTGATTGATAATGTGGAAAAGATTGGAAAGTTTTAGAAGAAAAAACTTATTTTAGTTTTATCTCATGATTGTCTAAAAACATGTGATTTAAATGCTCCAAAGTTGACAGTTTTTGTACCTAATCAACCATTCTTCCAAATAGCTAAAAATATATGCCAACTTAATAATGAAGCAAGGTGATAAAATATAAATTGATATTCATTTTTCATATATATATATATATATGTGATTTAAATGCTCCGAAGTTGACAGTTTTTGTACCTAATCAACCATTCTTCCAAATAGCTAAAAATATATGCCAACTTAATAATGAAGCAAGGTGATAAAATATAAATTGATATTCATTTTTCATATATATATATATATATATATATAGTATTAGGGTTTTTCACCTTTTTCGATGGTTGGAACGAGATTGATGACGACTATCGATATGTTACGTTTTGTGTTTTACTTCTTTAAACTTGTAGAATCAAATAGCAATCCGAAATCCTAGCTAAACTTATAATTTATCAAAGTTTAGTTAAGATCTCGACCCCTAAAAATGCAATAGATTTTTAACAATTTAAGTGAAAACATAGAAGGAAAAAAAAAATTATTTTGACTTTTTTAGGTGAGAAAAGTTTGGTATTACTTTTTTTTCTGGTGAGAAACCAGCTATAAGGAAATTAAATTAATGGAATTCAAGATGAAGTTGGTCATGTAAAGGAACGACACATGCTGTTCCTTCAGCTCTATGGCATTTACTAATAAGCCAAGATTTTGAATTTTCCACATGTCATAGTGCTTCTATGTTATATACTGAAAATCAATATTTCATATATTGTAATGTTTTATAGTTATCCATTGAATGTAGATAATGTCAATGGAAAATGCCTAATGTCCAGGCCTTCTCACATGCTGTGTGAGGGGGTGGGGTGGGGAATTATTTAAAAAAAAATAAATTATCCACCCCCCTTGTAATGTGTCTGGCCTGTACAAGCCCTGCTTGTACAGCCAGCATGTTCTAATGTCAATAGACATACAATTAAAGTAACACGGCACATTTGGTCCATCAAGAGTCAATGTGACAAAACAAAATTTTCGAACGGTAGAAATTACAATCTAGATGATTCCACTTAGCCTATGTTTAGCTCATTTTTGTAAAATGTTTAAAAAATATTTAGAAGTACTTTTTATTTACTCATTTTGAGGTAATCCACTAACACACATTTATGCACCATTCAATTTATTTCATCAATATTAAACTATTTATAAGCACATCACTAACGTGGTTTGAAGGTCTCGACTCAACTAAGTATAAGAGACATGGTTTAAAATTGTACGAGTTGCGAGTTTTAAAAGAGGTTGAACACAGCAAGACAATAAAAAAATTGATTTTAATACGAAGAGTGGCAGCTGGACTGAATCCATTCTAGTCAATCGATGCCAATGTCGAGCTCAAATAGTTTTTGGAAGAGATCGCAGTTCAATTCAAAATAAAATAAATATCCCAATATTAAGTTTTTGTATACTACCAAACTTGTCCTAATTTAAGTGACAAATTGATTTTAATGTTTAAGGGTGTTTCTATTGGCCTTCAGCTACAAGTGTGTGGTGTGTACCTCTTCACTTCTTCATTGAACTTTTCACTGGGATGTCTTAAAGTTATCTTTATTAAATGGTCTATAATTTGCCAAATAATCCACATTTTACCAACTTATTTTTTGTTTTATTTTGGTAGAAATCACATTTGACCGAACAACAATAGCAACAGCAAGTGGCAACTGGTTTTCCATGTGGGCACGCGTCATTTACGTCAACGTGAGAAAAATACATTTGTAGAATGAGAATCTTATTCCCAATGTTGGAGCTGTCCAGATTCAAATTACTTAAACCCTTATTACGTTACTCATTGCCCTACTTTGTCATTCATTACAAATAAGGATTATAAATGGATCGCACATTTTAATCATAAATTTAATAAAACTAAAATTTTTCCCATCTTTCGAATAAATTTTTGAACAATGTTATTCAATATTAGATATTGCTTACCTTGACACCAAAGAAGAGTTCGACCCGGTGAATATATCATAAAATGCGATAAACGAACATGATTATAATTGGTTCTAAAATATAAGCATCGTCTCTTAGCTAAGAGTTTGATAGACTAAGGTACCTAATATCATATATATATATATATATATATATATATATGGCCGTTATCTTTCGAGTGCGTACTGGGCAAATTCTCGGGTTGACGCAATAGTCTGCAAACCACGCAAGTCAGGTAAATCGTACTAGACAAGCCTTGTGCAACATGTTCGATTGAAAAAATGTTGGTAGGGGGAATCAAACTCGTAACCAAAGACTCCCGCGCTCACCTACTCCACTAACTCAACCACCCCATGGAGGGCAAGGTACCTAATATCATACTGCATGCAATCATCATATTATGAGTAACAATCATCAATTCATGTTTGGATAACATTGAACAATATTGTAGACTTTAATTGCTTTTAAAATAAATCGATTGGTTTAAAGCGTTTTTTCTTCAAGTAATGATATTCATAGTTAGCAATTACTGTAGTCACTAAGCCTCTATTTGGTGGAAACTAAAATCCAGATTTTTAATTTGAGTCTGAGTCAACAATTAATATTAATCATATATTTTATGAACTCCATAACTTTCAGCCATACATTATATTATTTTTTATCAAAATTTATTAAATATCTTATTTTAATCCCAACCAGAGGAGGGTAAATTAAGTGATTAAATATATGTCACGTAAAATGATTACGATAATTGCTCAACAATAATGTCAACCTTTGTCCTTTGAAGAACATTTTAATGAGATGGCAAAGGTAATACCATGTGGTGGAAATTGATTAAGGCCTAATCTTTTCCTTACACACAAAATCAGCTGATTCTGCCACCTGGAAAAGCCGCTCAACAAGGAGGATATACTGTCCAGCTGTCCCTTTTCTGTGGACACCTAATTGTGCAATTTTGTTTTTAGACGGTGAGCTTCGCCGTCTAACTCTCTGACTCGAGTAGCGTACACGTGTCGTGCCAGCATCATATCTTGACGAATCAAGAATTCACGTGTCGTGTTTATAAAGTAGAACCGTGTTTTGCGTGCCGTGTGCCAGAACCACACGATTTATTTGCCTGCCGGTGAAGTTACTGTTTGCCCCAGCAACATTCTTTCTTCCAGTCTCCACGCCACTCTAGAGCGGCCGCGTTTAAAATTACTTTTTCAAATAATGAATTTATTGCATATTTGACAAAGTTAACTTCATTTTTTTTTTTTAAAGCTTATATCAACATATTTCTAAATTTTACAATTTTCGACTTTTTGTTTTAAAAAAAGTTACTTCGTTTGAGCTCCATTCTTCTCAAAAAAATACATTTTTGAATAATATATTGTAAGAAATGTGTTGTTAAAATATAATGAAAATTTTGAGATTTACGTGTAATATTATTTTATTGAAGAATGTGAAATTAAAATATGATCAAAATACTATTCAATAATACAATTTTTTATTTTTTATTTTTTCAAAAAAAGGGACTCAAACAAGGGCTAAAACTTAATTTATAAGTAATATATTTTTTATTTAAAGAGTAATTCATATATCACATATACGTGTCAAAAAAATAAATTTTATTATTTTCAATTTTTACTTAATTAAGAAATTATTTATTGTAAAACCCACTTAATTAGTTAATACCAAACCCTAAAAAGTTGTTGAATTTCAAAAGTAAGCTTTTACACCAAGCAGCCGACCATAGTTGAGGGGTTCTATGGTAATTTAACTCAAGCCGACTCTGCTTACAGTGGCACAGTAGCACTTGTTTTTCTCTTGTTAAATTTTAAGTTTTAGCTATTGGGGTTGGGGTAATGCTCTAGAATGAGAATCGTGACCAATGATCAGCACACGTGGCTAGCTGAGATGTGTTCTCATGAAACTTAGATGTCTTTCTAGACAGTAAACCAAAAAGGATATTTGATAATGGAATAATGCTATTTAGCTCTATTAATATTTAATATCGATTGATGTGATAAGATTCACACACAATTAAATGAATTGCATATTTTATCTTTAAATGAATTTATCACATAATGTCATATAAACTGATGTTATAGCACCAATGGTGTTAGTGATGGATCTAGAAATTTGAACGGATTAGGATCCATGCAAATGACTGTCTTATGCCCCCATTTAAACTCATCAATTTAATTTAAATTTTACTCTCTTTTATTTTTAATCGTACAATTTTCAATAAAATAATATTATACGTAAATCGTAAATTTTTCATTCTTTCGGAAGCATCCATTTTTCAAAAAAACTCTATTCCCCCCATTATAAATTCAAATAATGGTGAACAAACGAGGACTATATATGAAGATTTTTTTTTGACAAATCAAGCACAAGTGAGCGGCATGATTTGCAAAGTGTTGGCGCTATTCATAAATGATGCTAGATTGTATTATTCTCCAAGATAACTTTATAATTCAAAAAGTTTTCAATGTACACACCAACATTCATCATACACCTCACTTCAAGCCTTCCACACCCACCGCCCCATCTAACCCAAATCTCATCCAGTGAAAGATAAAAGTATTGAATGACTAGACTAGATACACCACTTGAATCGAAAAGTTTCATGTTAGTCTCGAATTGGTCAAAATTTAAATATTTAAAAAAATCGTTCAAATAAGATAATAAATTGATTGGTTCAAATTTGAAATCTAAAATAGCATCGGATTCACTGTGAAATGACTTGTTCTATGTCAATTTTTTTTTTTTTTTTTAAATTTGAATTTTTTTTTTACTATCGGATGATTTCCGATTAAATCATTTGAGTTTTGAATTTCACATATTACATGTCAAATTTTTAAACATTTAATAAAAATAATTCTATTTTGCTTGATTTGAATGAGTTGTGGAGAACTCATCCTGTTTTGACTGGCCACTTATTCTATATGATAACTATGAATTTGTAGATAATTCTGGCATCTAAACAAATGCTAAATTTTAAAGCACGGCGCCGCCTGAAAATTTTCCATTTTGAATTTTCTATGATGTCTCCAAGGCAATTGAATCAATTTTTACAGAGAAATTAAACTACTAGTCAATGGTGTAAAATTCATTGCATGTCACTATTCCATTAATTGGATCACATATTTAAAAAATAAAAAACTCTAGAAACCTCTAGTAAATATTTAGTTCCCATTGTAGGTAACAAGTTATTCATCTAACACAATTTGATATTGTCTACTAAACAAGTGGTTAAATTGTGTAATTTACAATAAACGACATTATAATTTCCAAAAAAAAAATTAATATCAAATCATCTTTAAACCCTTGTTTGAGCCCTATTTTTGTCATAAAAATATATATTTTTAAATAATTTATTAATGTGTAATATATGGTTAAAAATAAGAAAAAATTTCGATTTGCATGTAATATTATTTTATGGAAAAATATATGATTGAAATAATGTCAAAATATTGTTTAATTTTTAATTTTTTTTTTAAAGAATGAGACTCAACGGGGGCCAAGTATAATCTTGCCTGACAATAAACTCAAAAGCATGAACCACTTCCATAAAAAGAATATGCGCTATTTTGGTTCTGACTTGGAAAAGTCATCGTAAGATTAGGCAAGTAATCACACTTATTGACTCCATTCACCCCACCCCTCTCCACCCCACTGCCCTACTACTCTCTATAATCTTTATCCTTTTTTTTTAATTAATTATAATTCACACGGGAGAAGAGTTGTTATTTTTTAGTAATTAATTATTACCTGTACTGTACAACTCGTCCACCGCCATTCCCCACGCAACTGCCAACTCCCATACACCACACCATATATAAACTTCCCAAACCTTTCTTCACTCAATCAGTCTTCTACATCATATTACTCTTAAGCTTTCTCTTTCTATTAATTTTCACACACGCAAGAACACAGATTCTTGATTCCGGTGGGGAAATAGATACTGATTATGGCCCTTGAAGCTCTGAATTCGACGGCACCGGGACTTGGGTATGAAGATGCTGAGCGGAATCTTGATTCCTGGACAAAAAGAAAGCGCTCAAAGCGTGCCCGCAGTGAAAGTGAAAACCCACCAACAGATGAAGAATATTTGGCCCTCTGTCTCATCATGCTTGCTCGCAGCGGCGGAGACCGCGGTGGAGCCACCGCCAGTCCCTCGGATAATACAAGCAGTCCCTCTGACACAACGGCCATAGACGATATTAAGAAGCAAACAGAAAATTCTACACCGCCACCGCCACCACCATCGCCACCGACGACCCAGAACCAGTCATACAGCTGCAGCGTCTGTAACAAGGCTTTTCCCACGTACCAAGCACTCGGCGGACATAAAGCAAGCCACCGCAAGAACTCCACCGCCATCGCTCCGGACGATGGAAATCCTTCCACGTCGACATCCACCGCCAACGCCGCAAGCACCGCTTCTAATGTATCCGCTCTCAACCCAACAGGTAGACTTCATGAGTGCTCCGTCTGCCACAAGTCGTTTCCTACAGGCCAGGCTTTGGGTGGTCACAAGCGGCGCCACTACGAAGGTACCATCGGTGGAGGCGGCGGGAGCTCCAAAAGTGGCGTCACCACCTCCGACAGCGGTGTGGCCAGCCACGCCCCAAGGGACTTCGATCTGAATCTGCCAGCGACGCCAGAGTTCCAATTGGAGTTGACCGTTGACTTTGAGAAGAAAAGTCAATTTCTTGGTGACCAAGAAGTGGAGAGCCCTATGCCATCCAAGAAACCTCGTTTAACTTTATTTGATGATGGATTTTAAATTTTAATCACATTTATTGGATTAAATTTAGCTTGATTATGTGATTTTATGTAATTCATTAGGAAAATGTTTGGGGTAAAATTTGTTTATTCAGTAATTTAAATAAAATTGTTATTTTGAGAAATTTCTTGTTTTAGTTTGTTAAATTCATTTTTTTCATGTTGATGGTTTTATTTAGTTGTTTAATTTGTCTATTAATGTAAGACTGATTTACTAGCCTATAATTTACTCTTGAAAACATACTCTTCAGTCGTTGAATATTTTTAGGCCCTATTTGGAAGCGATTTTGAGAATTGATTTTTTGATCGTTAAGAAAAAATATGGGAGTCATCTGTAAGAGAAGAAGTCAAACTTTACGGTTGAAATAGTTAGATAACGATAAAAAATCAATTTTTTGAAGTGAAAAATCACTTCCAAACGGTCCCTTAATCTTTGTCTGCATTAGTAAAAACAAATTCAGTACTAACAATTTTATTTTTTTCCAAGGAAAAAATAAAATAAAATAAAAAATGAAAAGATTCTTATACATCCTTCATGGACATGTGACCTCTTATCAACAGTGGCAATTGTCGGCAACACATCGCATCTCCACTAGAGGCTGGATCAAATTGGACGGTGGGTGGGCGGCTAGGTGCAAGTAAAAGTGAAATATTTAATAAAATTGATTTTAGACCACACCTAAGATTTGTATTTCGAGTTAGCGATAAAAAAATAAACGTGTCTTATGTTTGGACAATATGTCTAATATTAGGTGTTATCGAAAAGTATCTATGAGTACTATGGCTCAAATTTGTTGGACATAATCTCGTAATCTCGAGTGAAAACAATACTTCCAGAGAATTCATTAGATTTAGGTCGATCATATAGGGACATACGGTTTCATCAGTGGACACAGTGCATCTGAACTTGTGGAAGAAGTTGATCATAGAAACATGTGGTAAGGACAAACATAAGCCAAGGGTTGATTAGGTCACTCACGCCACCAAACTACTTGTTATGAGGATGCTTAAACCTCTGGGGGAGAGTGGATGAGGATCTTTCGAGTGAAAGGGTTATTCTTGACATACCTTACTATTGTGCAAGTGCAATGAAATGAATCGTCCCTTCCTAAACAATTTGGGCAGTTGCTCTTGCATTAAATACTATTGAGCCCAAGGACAGTCCTCAATTGCTGATCGAGTCACGAACATAACTTCCAATAACCTGAAACAAATGTGTGGGGTGTTTTCCCTTATAGTCTCTACTATGCTTAAACCACTAAATTGATAAAATATATATGTGAGGCTATATGTTGGATATAATGAAAAGCTTACATGAATAATGGATGAATCTCATTTGTATAGGGTACATGGGGTGTAATCGTGTGAGGATTAGAACACCTATAAGATTTCAAGATGACCTTAGATTGGGCTTTTGGTGATCAAGAACTTCTATTGTGGTTATTGTAAGTATTATGCACTAGGTCCAATCAATTTTGGACATAAATACTTTTGATATATAATTAATACAATTTAATGGCAGATCTATTATTTAATTAATAGACAATTAAATAAATAATAGAGTTCGTAGATTCAAATCTTCGTAATTTGTTAATTATAAGGAGTTGTGATTGTGAGATACAAATTATATTTAATTGAATCTTAAATCATCCGTGGTCGTAAGTAATAACGAGATACGAATATCGTTATTACAGAGAGACCATCACGTGTGACATTTCTTACTTGTGAAATAAGTAGCTAATCTCACAAGATAAAGTGTGGTGGCACTTAAATAAATACGTTGATGTTTTGTTATAGAACAAAACATTGGAGACCCACCGAGAGATTCCACATGGATAACTATCTGAGTGTTAGTGGTTAATCTCTAATGTTTGGTAGTGGGATTGGTCCTTTGACTTGAGGTCGTCATAGTATCTTACATGAGGACGGTCATGCTTTGACGGTGCTGGATGTTGCTCTGCCAAGGGCCGCTAATATAACATCGTTCGGGGATGTCAAGAATCATATGAAGGTTGTGAATGACCAATAAAGAATTCGCCACTCTTAAATAGTATGAGATTATGATATGCGTTTCATTCAATTAAGTCGATAACGAAATCTTTGGCCAAGGTGTACTCATAAGTCGAAAGAAAATGAGTTTTCGACTTATATTGATTTAATAGTGGAGTGAGAGATATGATCGATATTCGAGATTGACACACTTCCATATCTCGTAATTGATCGGATCATATTGACGAAGAGATTATAATTTCATGGTAAACGAACGAGTTTGGTTTTGTCATATCACATGACATTCCCGGTCACATGTATTGCCCTGACACATTGCTAGATGTCAATTTGGGACGGCGAGTGTGAATTTGTGATAAATTAAAAGAGTATTTTAATTTATCAATTTTGATTAGATCAAATTAATATTTCACATTGTTAGATATCGTGATCGAGAACCTGATGGGTCGCACACAAAAGAGAATTAGAAAATTGCAATTTGTCAATTAATTAATTTAACAATCGTTGGATAAATTAATTAATTTGGTTGATTATTTATAGCCCGAATTAATTAATTGTATTAATTAATTCACGGATTGAATTTAATTAAATGGATTAATTAAATATTGGATCGGACCAGGTCAGGCCCGTTTTGGCTTATATAAATGCATGGCTCGGGTTTTCAATCCATAGAGTTTTTTCATAATTTCTTGATAGCACAAGCGGAGAAATCCTGGTAGCTGCAATCTGTTCTTTGTGTGGATCATCGTTGGAGACTGGACAATTGGACAACTGTGGGTAGCGAATTAAGATCATTGGTACAAAAAAAAAGTAAAGGGGTTTGTAGATCTAGAAAATGTATGACTTTTATCACAATTTCTATCTAAACACAAAGATGAATTTTGGTGGGAATCGAAAATTATTTTAATTTTCACTGCGCATGTTAAGTAGATTCCCAATAGTGGTATCAGAGTCTACCTTGTGTTTGTTAGGAATTGATTTACATATTAATGAAATCAAAAGTTGATTTCATTATGTTTTTCTTGGATCTAACAATTTAGAAATTTTGATTTTGAAAGGAAATATAAATTTGGAAATCTGATTCAAAATTTGATTTAAATGAAAAATGATTTTTTGATCGGAATAAGAAAAAAAATTGTTTTGGGCAACGGCTGTTGGAACCGAAGTAGGGATCTAGCGCGGCCGCTAACGTGGCGGCCGCGTTCCAACCAATCAGCAGCGACGTTGGGCGCCGCTGCCGCGTCCCAGCCAATTTCCAACGCCGCTGCTACAAAAACAGGAAGTCGCTGGGGGCGATTTCTTGTCGTGAAAGGGAAGGGACGGCGCCGGTTGCTGCCCCATGAAGCCAAGAGTAACGGGAGAAAAAAAAAATTGGGATCTAAGGTTTACGGCTCGTGGGGGAGATTTGGGACGGGGACCTCTTCTGCAATTTGTAAAGTTGGAGGCCCCTGTCTGCAATTACTTTCCAAGGGTCAATGTGTAAATATCAAATAGAGGGCCTTCCTGCAATTAGAGTAATTGAGGGGGCCTGTTTATAACTTGTAAATGGGTCAAAATTTCATATTTTCAAAATATGTTTTGAATTAAAATATAAAATGGTTTTAAAATTATATTTTAAATGGGTTTGACATATAACTTTAATTTTGACCCAAATTAAAATTTTATTTTAGTTTGGCGACTTTTATATTTTTGTTAAAATATGATTTTAACTTAAATATTAAATTTGACCCTAAATTGTATTTTATTTTATTTAGGAATGTTATCCTAGATTAAAATATTAATTCAATTAAAATTAGAAACTTAATTAAAATTTGATTTTAATTAATTATTCACCCCGAATATATTCTTGTAATTAGAATTGGATTCTAATTTCACATTTAATTAAAATTTGATTTAATTAAATTGTCTTGCCCTTGATTTTTTTGTTTTGTTTTTTTTTTTTTTTTTTGAGTTGGACTCTAATATATTGTTTAATTAAAGTTTGATTTTAGTTAAACAAGTTCTCTTGCCCTTGATTTTTTTTTTTTGTTTTTTTTTTTTTTTGTTTGAGTTGGACTCTAATATATTGTTTAATTAAAGTTTGATTTTAGTTAAACAAGTTCACCCTAAAATCTTGGAATTAGAGTTGGACTCTAATTTTGCTATTTAATTTTAATTAAATTCAACCGACTTAAGTTTTGAAATTAGGGTTGGACTCTAATTTGATATTTAATTAAAATTTGATTTTAATTAAAAAACCTCGCCCTATAATTGTGGAATTAGAGTTAGACTCTAATTCGGTATTTAATTAAAATTTGATTTTAATTAAATATGCCCGCTGATTAAATTAATTGATTAAAATGATTAATTAATTATTAAATTGCTCTGATCCATTTGTCTAAAATAGTTTAGATGACTTAATTGCTAGAAATTTGAAACATGTTTTCATATAATATTAGATATTATATAAGAATTCATTTATGTGATAAGTACATTATTAGTGGATGATTACGGATTCGACCATATGGATGTGTTGAATAGTTGATTTTTTAATCTTGTCATTTTGTGGGCCTGCGAGCTCTTAATCATTTTGGACCGGCGAGTCCGTTATTATTATTATTACCACGAACCTGCAAGTCCAATTTCATTTAGGCCTACGTGCAACTAGTATATGATACATGTTACAGTTGTACTAATTGAAGAAACAAGAAGAGGAGGAGCCATGGAGATGGTGCATTGATACTCATCAATGCAATGCCACCTAGGAATTGACCAACTAGCCTTCCTTATGGCTCGGAAAGACTAGATAGTAAAAGTTCATAATCGTCCACAATATTATTTTATATTATATATATGTTTATTTGCATGGTAGATGTATAATAAAATATATATGATTGTATTATCTTTGATGAAACCTTTGAATGCAAAATCCCTCCATACAATATTAAGTCACATTTATAATCGTCTTCCATCATTACAGTGAAAAGTCAGAGTCCCAAATCGTCTCAACTTATTGAGTACACTCAAGACTAGTCTATAAGGGATATGTTTGACACTATGAAATATTTGATATTTCTGAAAGACGGGTTTGACTTAACTAAAATTTATCTTTTATTTAGTACATTCAAGGAGATAAATTTTAGAGGCATGTTAAGTTAACACATAAGATGTGTGAAGATAAAGAATTGTTGGCTTAATAATCTGAGAGTTGTATGGAAATACAATTGATAATAGTATCTACCCAAATGTTATATTAAGGCTTATTGAGTACACTCCAGGTCTTAATATAATAGATATGATCTCAGCCCACTGGGAGTCAAGTATGGACTCCATAAATTTATGTAAGATGGTCATAAATTTTAGTTAAACAGTGGAAGCATAATTAATTTAATAAAAGTCCATGTTAAATTAATTGATGCACTTTATATATTATTCTTTTTCTTTTCATCATTTACATTTATATTGAATCTTGAGTAACGATATGTTTTGAATAACATACTGGATGCCAACAACCAAACTGAATTTTCTTGATTGGCACTGCAATTTGAGAATTGTTTTCAGACATGAGAAAATTGATTATGTCCTTAAGTAGTCCTTTCTAGAAACATCTGCTGATGACTCGGTCAAGAAAGAGGTAACTGCTATAATAAACACAGATGACAATAGTACTGCAACGTATGTGATACTTGCAACTATGTCACCTGAGTTACAGAAGCAACGTGAGAGTATAGATGCTAACATGCTAACACATGATTTTTCATTTCAAAGAGATGTATGATAATAATCATGTGTGGAAGGATATGAGACTTCCAAATAACTATAGCGATGCAAAGTGATAAAAGAATCTTCAGTCAATCCTCATGTACCGAAGATGATTGACATGAGAAGTGTCTCAATTGAGTTCAATCATTAACTATGAACTAAGTATTGACTTACCTCTGTAATCTCTGTCATCTAGTTATTCATACTAATTATGAATTATGATATGAATTAATTCGAATGCATACTCATTAAGTTGCTTAACATATTTAGGACTATTATGCTCAATAACAAAGTTAGAAGTGGGCAAGCCATTGATTCCTCTAAGGGTATTAAGAGGAAGTCTAAAGGGGCTTTGGGAAAGCACTCAATATGGTTAAGACAGTCTAAGCGAAGGGTAATACCAAATCTAATGACCTTTGGTTTCATTATAGAGTGAAAGGTCATTGGAAGGAATATTGCGTGGCTTACGTCTACTTCACGAATTTCTTAGGGATTTGATACGAGATGTAGATCTCATATTTATATAAATATGAAGAAACTAAATAGAACTAGACCACTGCAAGTGGGAGAAGTTAATCTACACGTTGAAGATGAGCAACAGTTGCTGCATTGCCTGTAGGAGCATACTTCTTGCTATTGCCTTTTGGTTTAGTATTGGAATTAGAGAAATGTCGTTTTGTACCTACCATAGTTGGAACATTAAAATGAATTTCATGTTTGGACATGAACTATTTTAATATTAAGAACAATTGTTGTTCTTGTTTATCTTGATAAAGATCCTAATGGCTATGGTAAATTACAAAACGACGTTTATATTCTTTAATACTAAAGATTCTATAATGAGTATAGAAATTATAAGGCATAAATGCGATAATCTAATTATTACCGAAATCTGGCATGACAGCTTTGTCATATAGATGAAATGCAATTCCAAAGTTATATAAAGGTGTATACTCGGGATTAATTAATTTTGACAAATACAAATTATGCATGTCTGGCACAATGACCAAATCTTCTTTTACTTGAAAAGAAGAAAAGTTAGCATAATTACCGGTCTAATGCATAGTGATGCATATGGACTCATATCAATTGATGTCAGGTAATGTTTCTCTTATTTCATCAATGATCATGTATACTTGATGAAACTCAAATATGAAACTCTTGAAAAGTTCAAGGGATTCAAACTAGAAGTAGAGAAACAAATAGGTAAAGATACCCTTACATTAAGATTCGATCAAGTAAGAGTATCTTAAAGATAAAATCTAAATTATCTAAGAGAGAATGAGATTCTCTTGCAATGGACTCCTCCACATACACTGCAGCATAGTGGTGAATCTAAAAGGATGAATCATTAACTATTAGATATAGTGCGATTGATAACAAGCCATGCAAATCTCCAAAAATCATTTTAGGGTCATGCACTGATTGCAGTGTGTAACACACTAAAACATGTCACATCTAAGTTGGTTAACAGAACTCCATACGAGTTATGGAAAGACAATAGTCTCAATTTATCTCATATAAAAGTTTTGGGCCATGACGCTTATTTGAAGCGCCTTAAATCAGATAAGTTTGAGATTAAATCTGATAAATAAATATTTGTGGGATATTCAAAGCAAATATTTGAATATAAATTCTATTATTGTGAAGAAAGTTTTCATCTCACGACATATCGTCTTCTTAGAGAAAATGTTTACTCTAGAAGAGGACAGTGAGAACAAAATAGAACATGAAAGAGTTCAAGAGTCCACAAATATAGTTAGCCAAGTAGATGAATCCGAATTTGATCCCATTCTGATATGAGACATACTTTTGATCAGGAAGTAGAGACTCCTGAGGACATAATAGTTCTATTTAAATCTAGTAGGATCATTCGACCTTGAAGAAGGTGCTAATCCACTATTACTAATCAGGTATTACTGATCCAGGATAATGAACCTGCTAGTTGCACCAAAATAAAGTCAAATGTTGACTTAAAAGAGACAGCAAGAAACCATGAAACTCAAGATGAACTCGACGTATGTGAACAAGATTTAGACCTTAGTTGAGCGTCCTGATGGAATAAAACCCATAAGTTTTTGTAAATAATTTACAAGGAAAAGGTATTTATGGATGAGAATATCCATTTATACAAAGTAAGGCTATAGCAAAGGTTTAGCGTTGACCTTGGTGAAACCTTTCTCCTGTAGCCTTATCGAAGTCCATTCGGGTTTTGCTTGCAATAGTTGCATACCGTGACTACAGGTTAAGAGAAGTCTCTTGGAGCTTAAATATTTGATTTGATGAAAAAGTCAAAGTGTTTAATTTTATCAAATTTGAGGAGGAATTGTGTGTTTACAAGAAGATAGTGAGAGCATTGTCGTATTTTTAATATTATAGAAAACGACATCTATATGTTTCAATCGTTGAAATAATGGTTGTTAAATGATTTATTCATGAATGATACGGGAGAAGTAACTTGATCTATAGAGGTAGATCTAGAAGATTGCTTAACTCATCCCAATTTACATAGACGAAATCTTGATAAGATTTCATATGGAGAAACTGGTTTACTCTTAAGCAGTATGTTGTAAAGATTCCAAACGTGAAACAACCGTTGATTCAATAGTAGAAACATAATACATGATTACCTCAGAAGTAGTAAAGAGTTGCAATGTGAATCATGATATTCATAAATGAACTTGGAGTAATTCCTAATAGTGTTGATCACATGCTATTGTATTGTGATAACAATAGAGCCATTGCGAAAGCATAGGAACTAAGGTTTCATCAATGATCCAAACATGGATTAAAGTGGTATAATCTCATCAGAGAGATATTACATAGAAATGACGTAAAAAGAAGAACAAATTTCCACATTTAACAATATTACAGATCCACTGACAAAGAGTTGTCGTAGCATAAATATGATCGTCATGTAGACTCTTATGATATTGGATACATAAGTAATTGGATCTAGTGCAAGCGATAGTTTGTAAGTATTATACCCTAGGTCCAATCAACCTTGGATATAAATACTTTTTATATATAATTAATACAATTTAATGGCAGATCTATTATTTAATTAATAGACAATTAAATAAATAATAGAGTCCGTAAATTCAAATCTTCGTAATTTGTTTTCACAAGGAGTTGTGATTGTGAGATACAAATTACATATAATTGAATCTTAAATCATCCGTGGTCGTAAGTAATAACGAGATACGAATATCGTTATTACACATAGACTATCACGTGTGTCATTTCTTACTTGTGAAGTAAGTAGCCGATCTCACAACTTAAAATGTGGTGACACTTAAGTGAACACGTGAATGTTTTGTTATTGAACAAAACATTGGAGACCCACCGAGAGATTCCACATGGATAACTACCTGAGTGTCAGTGGTTAATCTCTAATGTTCGGTAGTGGGATTGGTCTTTTGACTTGAGGACGTCATAGTATCTTATATGAGGACAGTCATGTTTTGACAGTGTTGGATGTTGCTCTGTCAAGGACCGCTAATACGACATCGTTCAGGAATGTCAAGAATCGTATGAAGGTTGTGAATGACCAATAGAGAATTCGTCACTCTTAGATAGTAGGAAATTATGATCTGCGTTTCATTCAATTAAGTCGATAACGAAATCCTTGGCCAAGGTGTACTTATAAGTCGAAAAGGAGTTTTCGACTTATATTGGTTTAATAGTGGAGTGAGAGATATGATCGATACTCGAAATTGACACACTTCCATATCTCGTAATTGATCGGATCATATTGATGAAGGGATTATAGTTTCACGGTAAACGAACGAGTTTGATTTTGTCATACCATATGACATTCCCCGTCACATGTATTGCCCTAACACATTGCTAGACGTCAATTTGGGACGGCGAATGTGAATTGGTGATGAATGTGAATTGGTGTTTTAATTTATCAATTTTGATTAGATCAAAATAATATTTCACGCCGTTAGGTATCGTGATTGGAAACTTGATGGGTCGCACACAAAAGAGAATTAGAAGACTGTAATTTGTCAATTATTTAATTTAACAATCGTTGGATAAATTAATTAATTGGGTTGGTTATTTATATGCCCGAATTAATTAATTGGATTAATTAATTTACGGACCGAATTTAATTAAATAGATTAATTAAATATTGGATCGGACCGGATCATGCCCGTTTAGCTTATATAAATACATGGCTAAGGTTTTTAATCCATAGAGTTTTTTCATAATTTCTTGCTAGCACAAAAGGAGAAAACCCTGGTAGCTGCAATTCGTTCTCTATGTGGATCACCGTTGAAGGCTGGATAATTGGACAGTTGTAGGTGGCGAATCAAGATCATTGGTACAAAGAAAAAGCAAAGGAGTTTGCAAATCTAGAAAATGTATGACTTTTATCACAATTTCTATCTAAATACAAAGATGAATCCTGGTGGGAATCGAAAATTATTTTAATTTTTGTTGCGCATGTTAAGTAGATTCCCAATAGTTATGATACAGAAGATGTAACATGCTAGATTTATTTGGGAAAGTTGTAACAAGACTCTGAGTGCATTTGTGATAAGAAGCTCAGAGTGCACAATCTTGGTGTAGGATAAAGATTGATAACCCCGCCCTTGTAGAGGTGTGAATAACACCTTGGAGGTAGGCTGAGGATTATTCATATAGTTACATTAATGGCATCCTAATCGTGGTTAGGGTGCCGTCAACATTAGTATGACAGATGTGCAAGTAAGGAGGAGGTTGGGAACCCACAGAATAATGGTGTCAAACAGAACGAACCTAACGTTGATCATTCCAAGATTATCCCGATAAAAGTGACATGTGATTCGGCCTAAAATTCAAATGGGCCCAAAAATATTTATAAAAAAAAAAAATTAATTAATTAATTAATTTTATTATTATTATTATTTTATTTAATTTTATTATTTATTTTTTTTAGTTTCTAAAAGACTGTCGGAGCCGCTGTTGTGGCCTATCTGCCTTCTTTAAAGAAAGAGGTTGTCACAACCTTCTTAGCCTACGGCCTTGCCTTGAAGGCTGTTGGTGTCTTGTTTGTTCCAATGTAAATTAAAGTTAAGAAAATGACCACATTAATAATTGCTAATAAATAAATGTTGGACTTCCTTCTTAGCAGGCTAGTTATTTCAGTCTTTGACTTAAGTGTTTTTAATTCTTTTTTTTTTTCCATTAAAGTCATTAATTGAAATTATTTTTTAACTAGTTAGTTTACTTGAATATGGAGAAAAAAATTTATTTTAGACAAAGCATCTAAAATTTTGGTCCTATCCGACCCTAAGACAGACACAAAAGTTTTCTAAATTGAGATTCGGTTCTTTGGCCCGTGCATATTTTTGCAGGCCGATTAGAGCTCAGCCCACTAACCAGCACGGTCGGTCCCATAATAGGATAGGGCCATTTTGATACCATTACCATAGGATCTAGGTAGATCAAAGGAGATATGTTATTGTTAATAATTAATACGAATAAATACTAAATCAATTACACAGTTAATGTCAAGACCCTTTCCACCAATTTCAAAACTCGTTTGAATCATTATTTTATGAAATTCACAACTTCCGACAATAAAATGTTAAAAGGTTCGAGTAGAGTAGTAAAAAATATTTATGAATGGCCACATATTATGGTTTTATTATGTTGAAGGTGTTCATAATATGAACTGATTCTTTGCTAAATTTTATTTTATTTTAAAATTGTTAGTAAGAAACTCATTCTCTTGTCGTAGTTCATCAAGTTTCTTCCCATATTTTCATCAAGTTCATCGATATATTGAGCTGTTAAGGGAAGATGTGTTATTTCAAGTAGTTGCCACTTATTACTTGTTCCCTAGAATATTGTCAAATCCTTACGCGCTCTTCAACTTTATACAAAATCTAGTAATTTGCAATAATTAATTGTAAAGTTCCTTCAAGGTTTCCGTGCTTTCACACCAAGTATTTCATTATTATAATCCCATAATTTCTTATTTTCTTGATTACCTACTGATGCTATCAAAATTTTGCACATGTTGATTCCCAAGCTTGAGGACAAAATAAGCACAATAATATCTTCGATACCTGAATCAAAGGCACTCATCACCCCTCTAATATCTAAGTTAGCGAGAAGGGAAAATATTAGCATAAGGCTATAAATTGAATGTAAAAGTATACCTGAATAATAATTCAAAGCTTTGTATTTATAGAGGTGGATAATACACTCCTAGTAGAATTAAGTAGTGTACACCCAGTAGGATAAGTAATTGAGTATTCTTATTTGATTAAAGAGTTGTGAAGTGTTTGAGAGTCTTTTCATACCTAGGAGTTGTAATTTAATTGGAATTGTGAAATAGAGTGTTTAATTGAGCATAAAACATTGGTGGTAGAGTCCTATTAAATTAATGACATAAGTGGTTTCGTTAATGGACTTGAATTACAACCCCGAAGAGCTTCAACCTTGACGATCAAATAAATGTAGGTCAGAATATATCGAGCTCACTCGTCGAGGAGTGATCCTCAGAATGCCGAAATTGGGAACATCTTGACAGAAATAAAGGAGAAAGGGATAGTAAGGGACACGATATGTCCAAAGGCTTCAAGCCCAAGGATGTTTTGACCTAGGGAGATAGTGACTTCGAGCTCGACTACATAAACTTGAGGACCTTCTAGCCCTGGGAGAGTGCTTAAGGTCATGATGACCTTGAGAATGAGATCGTGGATGGTCGGGTCATGCAAGAATTGTACACATCATAGGACCCCATGCATCTAAGTCATAAGCTCGTGTGTAATGTGGGAGTTTCTTGAATGAGATGCATAGATACATTGGGTTCAAAGATAGGCATACTCATGTCGAGTTAATAGAGAGCTCATAAATTTGGGATAGTAAGTTTTGACCATTTTAAAAATTTGACGGGAATGAGCTCGCTCTCGAGTTTTGTTAAAAATTTTGAAAAGAAGGATTGGACCCCAACCTTGTTTAAAATTTGAAAGAAAAGAGCTTGACCTCGAGTTTTGCAAAAGATTTTGATAGAAAAGCTGGACCTCGAGCTTGTTTAAAATTTGAAAGGAATGAGCATGCATCCCGACCTTGTTTAAAATTAAGAAAGGAGCTTGACCTCGAGCTTTGAATAAATTTTCTAAAGGAAGGGATGGACTCGGCCTTATTTAAAATTTGAAAGGAAAGAACTCGACATCGAGCTGTGTATAAATTTTGAAAGCAAGAGGTGGACCCGATCTTATTTGAAAAAAATGAGAGAGCTCAATGTTCGTTAAAACCCCGTAAGCGTACGGGTTCGTTGTAGAAGTAATAATTGTGATGAAAGAGTTATCGTCCCAGAGGGAATAAGGCCTAATTCCAGTGTATTCGATATAATTAAATTCGTGAGATTAATTAAAAGTTGACGTTTGTTTGAATAGTTAATTAAGTTCTATAACTAAAAAATTGCAAAATTTATTAGAATTTGTTTTAGAATTCAGATGAGTGAATGTATTGGATTTCCGACGCCACTGATCAACTTTTAGTTCTAATTATCGACCTATGACAATTATCTCAACTCATGCAATTGTGGCGATCGATAATTCCACATTTATTTATTATTCTTTTCCAAGATATAATAAACCTATGATTACCATGAAACGATCCTTTTCCTAGTTCGAATTCATATGGCAAACACGCATTGATGTATATGATTATCACACATGATCACACACGTTATAAATATTATTCCAAACATTCATTGTCTATGTGTTCCAATAACAGTGTTCTACTTACTGTGAGCTTTCCAACACTATGAATAAGCAAGTTATTATCCTAATGGTGCGCAAACATTAAAACAATATATATATATATATATATATAACACTATAAATGAGCAACTTATTGTCCTAATGGTGCGCAAACATTAAAACAATATAGATATGCATATTAAAGAAACCACAACGCAAGAATTAAAATAAAATCATAAAGTCTTGAATTAAAAACTAGGAGTCAAACAGTTTTGTCATCCATCCAATACAAAGATGTCTAGCCTAACATATTAATATATGAAAAACAGGAAAAATAAAGGAACGACATCACCCGAATCATTAGAGTATGAAAAGAATTTGAAATCCTCCACTTTATGCCTTCAATTCCGGATCCAAGTGATGAAGCCTTCTTCTTCAATGTATATCCCGCTCCCTTTTCCTCTTTGTCGGCTTCCAATATCATCAAAATTAGGTTCCCCGTATTTTTTTCGACTTTTGGTATAAATATCGTGTCAAGAATTGTAAACCAAGACTTTCCAAAACAAAATAAGGAAACAGAATTTTTTCGTCGGAAATGAACTATGCTTACGCATGGTACATTTTTGTGCGTACGCATAGTAGAATCAATTTAGATTCGGAAGTTAAATTTTCCAATCGTGCGTATGCACGACCTACAAGCCTATGCGTACGCACAATTCAACTATTTTAGGGGCCAATTTACAATTTGGTCCCTAAACTTTCTGAAGTGTGTGTTTTGGTCTTTTTCCAAAATTTGTAGTCCCATTAGTTTCTCTTCAACTCTAATTGACTCTTGGTGTTATCAACTCATCGTTCTTTGATCAAATTTAACTTTTGGATTATTGCATTCTAGTCTCCAAACTTTGCCTTGATGTAATTGAGTCGTTTTTCCTACTTATTTTCTTTATTCTCGTATCTTCAATTGATTGTAACCTACACACAATATATAAATAGGATTAAGCCATATTCCATCAAATACTCAATTTTAATGGCCTAAATAAGTGTATAAAATATACTTATCAAATACCCCCAAACTTGAACATTTATTTGCCCTCAAACAATTTATAGCCCGATCCAATTAAACTTTGGTTAGATCGTATGCTGTTAGTCTCAGGATTGGATAATTGTGTCATTACTTTGAAAAGTGTCCAAATTACACATTTGAAATTAATTTTCCCTTAATCAATGTGAAACTTAAAGTGTGTGTGTGTGAATATTCATGTAAACATCATAACGCTAATAACTGGTTTGATTCCCAACCTCCAGTAGTCAATTATTTCCTTTCCTCACTCGTAAAATACACACCCCCAAACTTATAATTTTTACTCACTTTTCCCGAGGTATGCACTAAGGTTGATTTTTAGCTAATTCTAATCCTTACCCTCTATCATTTGGATAGATCGTAACTAATATAGATTCCCATCTCGACTCATAAGGATTCTCCCTTCTTTTTTTTTTTTTTT
>NC_036241.1:11424503-11469377 GCF_002742605.1 Olea europaea var. sylvestris | reverse complement strand
TATATTATTATTATTATTATTATTATTATTTTTTTTGTATACTTCTCTCCATTAAGCGACTAAGTGACCCCTGTAGCGAGTTTTCAGTCGGTGACTCCCAAATCAGATGACCATAGGGCACCAGGTTTTAAGGACCCTTGCAGGCTTCATTGCTCGAGTAAAAAAGGTTCCAAAGAGAAGTTCTTTTTACTTCTTTAGTGCAATGCCCCTTATTAAACACCTATTCTCGAAACCGACCCCTAACTCGAGGTTTTCGTCTCAATTCGTCTTATTGGGTTTAGATAATCCACACAATCATTTCACACATGGAATCTCTACTTATCTCAATATTTCTCTATACTAGTTTAATCATTTCCAAATTCTCCTAAAAGAGGTTTTATGGTCTTATTTATTTGTGTTGGTTCGGGTTTGAATGAACTATGTTTAACTTTCTCCTTATACAAACCAAGTCATCAACTCATAATGCAGAACATGAATATCGTGCTTAATAAAGATCAAGTTTCACATCAACAAGTGTCAATTAACTCAACATATAATTCTTCCACGGTTCTTAGTTAATTACATAGTTCCAATATATGCATCATTGCCAGTAAGGCCATCCAACCCACACAAGCACACAAAAGTTAAAAAATATATATATTATTTTTTTTATTTTTTAAATTTTTATTATTTTTATTTATTTATTTTATTTTTTTTATGATAAAACATACCAATCATGTGAAATCATGCGAAAAGTGAAATCATGAGAAAAGAAGTAAATGTGAAGATAAAAGATTAAATCACCCCCAAACTTAACAGGTGAATTGTCCCCAATGTACTACAATAAGGAATAAAATGCAAAAAGGAGGGTGCGAAAAGAACTGAGACTTCCCTGGTCAATCGGAAGGTGGCGGTGGAGGTAGACGGGAAAGAATCTCCCTCATCAAAGCAGATTGCTGGCCCATCTCGATTTACATATTACGGACCACGTCGTAAGTCTGATTAGCTCAGAATTGCATGCCATCCATCATTCCAGTATAACGGTCCAACCTCCCAATTAGCCTATCAGTACTTCGACGTAAATCAGAGATATCTTCTTGAGTCCTTCTCGCGCTGGCTCGTACAATCCCAATGTCAGTTTGCATGTCTTGTAGCCGTAAATCCAGGGCGGTAAATGATTGCTGCAACTGTTGAACATCCCTACTCAGCCCGGTCATCGTGGCAAACATCTGTCGCAGTATGGGGGCATCAGCTGGTGGCTCATGTTGTTGTTTCGGGTGGATGTCAACGTCATCCTCATGGCCCGCTCGTCCTAGTTATCTTGTCGTCCTTGTTTGTACCGATTGACTTTTCTCCAAGAGTTTTGGGCAGAGAGAATGTTGATTGGGGCAGCAGGACATATTGCCTGCTCAGCTGGTAGGAGCTGCACTCCGTAAGCCCTGCATATTCCACAGATAAGGCTTGGAAATATGAGTGTGTGTCATGGGTCTACTTCAGCAGCGCAGGCACAAATCAGATTATAGATGTGAGTGCCCAAGTCAAATTTGAGTCCTCTAGCTAGATGGTAGAGCAAAACAGCTTTAGTGTGATCAAACTTTTAACGATGCTTGGAGGGATCAACATTGTGGCAAACAAACATCATTAGAACCATGAGGGACTCAGTTAAATTACTATATAAGAAATCTGGTCGACGGAGCGGCCAGGCATCTGCTCTTCCATATAAAACATGTGCTAACTCTGGCCAATTCTGCTCTGGTGGGATCGGGATGATTCCTTCTCAATTCAATTCAAGATATTCATCAATGACCTCAGGTGTGAACATAAACCATTTATCCCGCACCCAGGTTCAATGCTGGTGATCGGTCCCAGGCTCGTCAATGGATAAGTTGAAATTTGTGTAGAACTCTTGAACAAGTGTATGATAAATAGCAAATGGTTTAGCTATCACCTTTTCCCAGCCCGTACGATGGATTAATGTCTCAATTTCAAACCCCGTGAAATCTTCCAAAACCACTTCTCGCTCGGTTAAAATAGTCCATTTGGTGACTACTTGCTCAAATCGGAGCTTATGCTCAAGGCTTAGGAATCTTCGCACGCCACCTTCATCAACTCGAGAGAGGCCCAAGTTGGACGAAGAAGAGGCTTTGTCTTTCCCCTTTGAAGTGGATGGAGCATCGAGTGTGCATTTGGGAGGCATTCTTGCAAAAGGCACAAAATAAGTAAATGAGATAGATGAACGGGGTAATTGTTATCAAGAGAATACATAAGTACCAAACAAGGAGCAAAGTGTAGTGCTATGTGCGGGGAAGAACACGGAAGGCGGTGGAAGGGGTGGTAAGTACAACGTGTAGTTTTCCTTCAATTTCAAGTTAGACAATAGAGTGGATGCAAGCAAGTATAATGTGTCGTTAAATTGAGGAAAGCCCAAGTGTTGTGCAAAAATTCAAGCTAAAATATAGACCAATGAATCTTTGGGACAATTAAACAAACACATTGTGGGCAATATTGTAGCAAGAATGTCCAAATGCCTATTTTGTTATGAATCTACCAATGTTAACATCAAATTAAACAGAATCCATCATCTACCTAAGCCCAAGCTCCACAATAATCAAAACATTCATCAAAATGCACGAAAATTATACAAAGAAAATTGCAACCTACGAGTATATTAAAGTGAAGTATATTACCTTCGAGTTCTTGGCAATTGTTGGTGTTTGAGTGGATGATGTTGATGCACAAGCTACTCCCATGTGACCAATGTGTAATGCCCAAGTGAAGGGAAGAAGAAATCTAAGGGGGAGACACGCCGGTTTGTGGAGAAAGAGAGGTGTACTCGTGTGTGGGGGAAGGGGGAAATGTTTGGGGTCTTGGTGCGTGGGTGAGGGATTTAAACCCTCACCCGACCGGGCTGTGTGTATAGATGGCTTGGGCCGTGCATACACACAGCCCAAGCAGATTGGCCTCAGGTGGCCAATCTACCAACTGTGCGTACGCATGGTTTTATATATATATATATATATATATATATAAACTCTCCATACCCACCCCGACTGAATGCTTGACATAATATAGTTTAGTAATATGCAAAACGATTATGACATAGAAGTTCAACACCAATCTTGAAAGGTTCGTTTTGGTTTAAACCGACCCTGACCACTCGTGATCCACTCCCAAACTAATACCTTTACCACTATGATCGAAAAATGTGCAATTGATGCTGGAATCAGTAGATTATAAATAAGTTATTATTGTACCCAAAAGTACACGTTTCAGCCGCGATGACTATAAATCTCATTTTTTTATCTAGATATTCGTGATGCCCTCCAATTGCATGTCTGGAATGATTGAACTCCCCTAATTGCATGTCTGGAATGATTGAACTCCCCTAAACTTGTGTAAAACAAATATGAAATTACATGACCTGTGCATTGACTCAACAACTAAGCTATGAATGGATGATACCTACTCTATCTAACATACCCAAGCAATAAAGAAAACATATAAAAAAACTAATCTAATGCAACAAAGTGGAATAAATAAAAGGGAAGTGAATTGGGTTGCCTCCCAATAAGCTCTATTTTTATAGTCTATAGCTCGACTTTGTTGCTCGGGCTACTCTGCACTATTAAGAGGTACGGTCGTCTTCTCATTGGAGTAGTCACCTCCCCAATAGGGTTTCAACCGTTGTCCATTCACTTTAAACCTTCTCTATTCATCCTGAGATACTAATTCTACAGTACCATGTGGAAACACGGCTACTACTGTGAAAGGACTTGACCACCTAGACTTTAGCTTTCCAGGAAAGAGTTTGATACGTGAATTGAACATCAATACTTGCTGGCCTACTTCAAAATCCTTCTATCTTATATGTTTGTCATGCCATCTCTTAGTTTTCTCCTTGTAAATCTTTGCATTCTCGTATTAATCCAAACGAAATTCCTCTAGCTCATGGAGTTGTAGAATCCTCTTTTCTCCTGCCGCCCTCATATTGAAATTTAGCAAATGAATTGCCCAATATGCCTTATGCTCTAACTCAATGGGCAAATGATAGGTCTTTCCGAACACCAGTCGATATGGAGACATGCCAATTGGAGTCTTAAACGCTGTTCTATAAACCCAAAGTGTATCGTCTAGTTTCTTAGCCTAATCCTTGCGGGAAGCATTGACTGTAGTTTCGAGAATCTTCTTTAACTCCCTGTTGGAGATTTCCACTTGCCCGCTAGTTTAAGGATGGTACGAAGTCAAGACACGGTGTTTTACTCCATATTTGGCCAACAGCAATGCAAATAATCGATTACAGAAATACTTTTCACCATCACTAATGATTGCCCTTGGAGTGTCGTATCGAGTGAAAATGTTCTTCTTCATGAACTCAGTTACCACTCGCCTGTCGTTAGTTGGTAAAGCTACAGCTTCAACCCACTTGGACACGTAGTCCACTGCCACTCGTATGTATTGTTGACCGTAGGAGGGAGGGAATGGTCCCATGAAGTCAATGCCCCAAACGTCGAAAATTTCAACTTCGAAAATGTTGTTTAAAGGCATCTCATTCTTTTTAGAGATATTTCCCGTCCTTTGACACTTGTCACAATGTTTCACCATCTAATGTACGTCCTTGAACAACGTAGGCCAATAAAAACCCGATTGTAGTACCTTTGCTGCCGTCTTGGTTGTTGCAAAGTGGCCCCCATACAGTGCAGAGTGACATGACTCTAACACTTTATGCTGCTCTATCTCTGGTACACAATGTCGTATGATTTGATCTAGACCCCTTCTATAAAGAATTGGATCATCCCAAAAGTAGTGTTTTAGGTCACTGAAATTTTTTTTCTTTTGGTGACTCGAGTAGTCTGGTGGGATGATCGAGCGAGCCAAATAATTGACATAATCAGCGTACCATAGTGTAGTGATAATCTAAAAAAGCATTTTATCGGGAAAAACTTCATTGATCTCCACTGTAGGGTTTGACTCATGCGATTCGAGGCGAGAAAGGTGATCAGACACAACATTCTCACTCCCATTTTTATCTCTGATCTCCAAATCAAACTCTTGCAATAGAAGTATCCATCGAATAAGCCTCAGCTTTGCATCCTTCTTGCTTAGTAGATATTTTAAGGCTGAATGATCCGTATAGACTATCACTTTTGACCCAATCAAGTATGATCTAAATTTGTCAAGGGCGAACACTACTGTCAAAAGCTCTTTCTCTGAAGTCGCATAATTCATTTGAGTCTCATCCAAAGTTTTACTGGCATAGTGAATAACATGGGAACTCTTCTCCTTTCGTTGACCCAATATCGCCCCCACAACGTGATCACTGGCATCACACATAAGTTCGAACGGATAATTCCAATTTGGGGAAGCCAATACTGGAGCAGAAACCAATTTTTCTTTTAAGATGTTGAAAGCTGTCAAGCACTCCTCAGAAAAGTGAAATGGGGCCCCTTTTCCAGTAAATTGCATAATGGCTCTGAGATTTGGAAAAATCTTTGATGAAACGATGGTAGAATCCAGAGTGACCCAAGAAACTTCTAACTCCCTTAACTATTATCGGTGGTGGTAGTTTTTTGATGACTTGTATCTTAGCTCTATCAACCTCAATACCCTATGCTGAAATCAAATGCCCTAACACAATCCCTTCCTGAACCATAAAATGACATTTTTCCCAATTAAATACAAGGTTTGTGTGTTCACATCTCTGCAGCATTTTTCCCAAGTGTTCAAGGCATTCCTTAAATGATTTTCCAAACACTGAGAAATCTTCCATAAACACCTCAATAATATGTCCTACCATATCTGAGAAAATCGACATCATACAGTGCTGAAAGGTGGCCGGAGCATTGCAAAGGCCGGATGGCATCCTCCTATAAGCAAAAGTGCCATAAGGGCATGTAAATGTTGTCTTCTTTTGATCATCAGCTGCTATAGAAATCTGGTTGTACCCCGAATAACCATCTAAGAAACAGTAGTATGCATGTCCAGCGAGTCTCTCTAACATTTGGTCAATGAAAGGGAGGGGAAAGTGATCTTTCGTGGTGGCGTTGTTGAGTTTGCGATAATCAATGCAGACTCTCCAACCAGTGACTGTCCGTGTCGGGATGAGCTCGTTATTTTCATTTGGAACCATCGTGATTCCTCCTTTTTTGGGCACTACTTGTACTAGACTGACCCAATGGCTGTCTGATATGGGATAGATTATCCCTGCATCCAAAAGCTTTAATACTTCTTTTCTTACCACTTTCTGCATATTCGGGTTTAATCTACGTTGATGCTCAACTGAAGCTTTGTAATCATCTTCCATCAGTATCTTGTGCATGTAAAATGAAGGGTTGATTCCTTTTATGTCTGATGTCGTCCATCCTAATGCTGTCTTGTGCTCCCGAAGTACTCTTAGCAACTGATCTTTCTCTGATTCTGTAAGATTGTTCGAGATAATTACTGGGAATGAATTTTTTTCCCCAGATACGCATAGCGCAGATGAATGGGCAACTGTTTGAGTTCAAGAATTGGAGCTTGCTGTATAGATGGTAGAGGTTTTGTGGGTCTTTCACTGAGCTCCAAACATGGCTGCCTGAAAAGTGGTGGTATGGCTGCCAAATAACGTGCACTCTTGTGCTTCCTCTTTTTTCGATGGTAATTCCTGAGAATGAACCGAGCTGCCAAATAACGTGCACTCTTCTGCTTCCTCTTTTTTCGATGGTAATTCTTGAGAATGCACCAAGCAAGCCTCAAGCGGATCTTGAGGGTGATCAAGTTTAAATGCCTCTAACACTACTTCCCTTATTATGTCAATCTGCATGCAAGAATCTGGTTCATTCTGAAATTTGAAGGCTCTAAACACGTTGATTGTCAGTTGCTCTTCATCTAACCTCAATATTAACTAACCCTTTTGCACATCTATAAGAGTCCTTCCCGTAGCCAAAAATGGGTGACCCAATATGAGGGAGACGTCCCGATCTTCTTCCATATCCAGAATAATGAAGTCCACTGGGAAGATAAACTTATCGACCTTGACCAAAATATCTTCACAAATACCTCGCAGGTGCTTGATTGACCTAGCGGCTAACTGCAGTGAAATTGAAGTCACTTTTGCTTCCCCCAACCCTAGTTTCTTGAAAAGAGATAAGGGCATTAAATTGATGCTAGCTCCTAAATCACATAACGCCTTATCTATATACAAATTACCAATATTACAAGGAATAATAAAACTCCCTGGGTCTTTTAGTTTCGGTGGTAATTTGTGTTGGAGAATTGCGCTGCACTCCTCAGTAAGCATGATCGTTTCATCGTCTTCTAGCTTTCTCTTGTTTGATAAGATGTCTTTCATAAACTTGGCGTAACTGGGCATTTGAGCTAGGGCTTCAGCGAACGGTATGTTGTGCAGCTTCTTAAATACATCCAAAAATTTCTGAAATTGCTTATCTAGCTTATGTTTTTGCAGTCTCTGTGGAAATGGGATTGGAGGCACATATGCTTTGACAAGAGTGCTTGTCTTAACTCGTGGACTGCCCAATGACTCGATTTGATTTTCCTATGTTGTTTTGTCTAATTCATCAACTTGCTCTTCGCCCATTGTAGGTGTCTTTTCTATGATAATTGCGGGTCGCTTTACATGTATTTCTGGTAGCTGGACTCCACTTCATGTAGTTATGGCTTTGACATGCTCCTTAGGATTTGTCTCGGTGTTGCTAGGTAACATCTCTTGAGCTCTACCTGATAATGCGGCTGCAATTTGTCCCACCTGTTGTTCCAAGTTCTTGATTGAGGCCTGTTGATTTTGAAAATTGGTCTCAGTTTTAGTAATGTATTGAGCCAGCAAATCTTCTAAAGATGGTTTCTTTCCTTGCTGTTGGAACCCCGGAGGTTAATTCTGATTGTTACCTCCTTGTCCTTGTCCCTGATTGCTCGACCACAAAAAATTTGGATGATTTCTCCAACCCGGATTAAATATGTTGGAGAAGGGACTATTTTGTTGTCTCTGAAAGTTCTGCGCATATCTCACTTCTTCAGACTGGTTAACATGTGTAGACGCCAGAGGGCAGTGAGTAGTATTATGATCAGCTCCGCAACCTTCACAAATCGGTGGAGATTGATAAACCATATTAACTGACTGAGATAGATTATCCATTTTCATTGTAAGAACTTCCATTTGTGTAGCCAGTGCTGTTACTGCATCTACATTATGCAGTCCTGCTGTCTTCCTTAGCATTTCCCTATCGATTAACCACATCGATTGATTCTCAACTATTCTCTCATACAGGTCATATGCCTCATCCACATCAAGTTTCATCACCGATCCTCCTGCAGAAGCATCTATCATATTTCTGAATTCTTGGTTTAGACCGTAGTAGAATAGATATTGCTGAGCCTTTTTAGGGATGTCAAAGCTGGGGCATTTTCTGAAAAAATTCTTGAGTCTTTCCCATGCCTCCGGATAGCTTTCAAGCTCTTTCTGCTTGAAAGTGTGGACGTCATTCCTGACTTGATGAACTCGAGAAGGTGGAAAAAATTTCATCGTGGATTTTTGAACCATATCGTTCCAAGATTGAATGCTCCCAGGTGGTAAGCAAAGAAACCATTCCCTTGCAGTGTCCTTCAAGGTATGAGGGAATAATCTCATTCAAAATGCATCTGCTGATATTCCTTCATAACTGATTACCTCACATAGCATAAGAAACGTCGAAATATGTTCATGAGGATTCTCTGTGGCTTTTCCAAAGAACTTGATGTCTTGGTGATTTTGGAACAAATTGATGACATCTGGTCTAAGGTGGAAATTAGGTTGTTCGAAGGGAGGATATACTACAGCTGGTTGCACTGGTGCAGGGATTGGATTGAGGTAATCTCCAACTAAGACAGGGGCTTCGTTGTGGATAGCTCTCGGTTGATTTGGTTGCGGTATTTGCTCGTGAAGCTGGACCTGATGTTGTGGTTGATTTTGGTTATCGACCATTCTCCTTGCTTGATGTTGAACTTGTCTACGATTTCTAAATATTGTTTCTATTTCGTGATCTATTGGGAAGAGATCAGGTTCCTCAGGATTTTGCATATACGAATGTCGCTTAAAAAAATGTCAAGACACAAGAGAACTAAGCGGTATAATGGTAGCCTAAAAGTAACTACTAACAATGAAATAAGAATAAAATAAACGAATTTAAAATATCTAATAACTAAAATTAACACTGTTATTCCCCGGCAACGGCGTCAAAAACTTGTTCGTTAAAATTTCGCAAGCGTACGGGTTCGTTGTACAAGTAATAATTGTAATGAAAGAGTTATCGTCCCAGAGGGAATAAGGTATAATTCCAGTGTATTCGATATAATTAAATTCGTGAGATTAACTAAAAGTTGACGTTTGTTTGAATAGCTAATTAAGTTCTATATCTAAAAGTTTGCAAAATTTATTAGAATTTGTTTTAGAATTCAGATGAGTAAATGTATTGGATTTTCGACGCCACTGATCAACTCTTAGTTCTAATTCTCGACCTATGACAATTATCTCAACTCATGCAATTGTGACGATCGATAATTCCACATTTATTTATTATTCTTTTCCAAGATATAATAAACCTATGATTACCACGAAACGATCATATTCCTAGTCCGAATTCATATGGAAAACACGCATTGATGTATAGGATTATCACACATGATCGTACACGTCACAAATATTATTTCTAACATTCATTGTCTATGCGTTCCAATATCAGTGTTCTACCTACCGTGAGCTTTCCAACACTACGAATAAGCAACTTATTGTCCTAATGGTGCGCAAACATTAAAACAATATAGATATGCATATTAAAGAAACCACAACGCAATAATTAAAATAAAAGCATAAGTTCTTGAATTAAAAACTAGGAGTCAAACAGTTTTGTCATCCATCCAATACAAAGATGTCTAGCCTAGTATATTTATATATGAAAAACAGGAAAAATAAAGTAACGACATCACCTGAATCATTAGAGTATGAAAAGAATCTGAAATCCTCCACTTTATGCCTTCAATTCCGGATCCAAGTGATGAAGCTTTCTTCTTCAATGTTTACCCCGCTCCCTTTTCCTCTTTGTCGGCTTCCAATATCATCAAAATTAGGTTCCCCGTGTTTTTGTTGACTTTTGGTATAAATATAGTGTCAAGAATTGTAAACCAAGACTTTTCAAAATAAAATAAGGAAACAGAATTTTTTTGTCGGAAATGAACTATGCGTACGCATGGTACATTTTTGTGCGTATGCATAATAGAATCAATTTAGCTTCGGAAGTTAAATTTTCCAATTGTGCGTACGCACGACCTGCAAGCCTATGCGTACGCACAATTCAACTATTTTAGGGGCCAATTTGCAATTTGGTCCTTAAACTTTCTGAAGTGTGTTTTGGTCCTTTTCCAAAATTTGTAGTCCCATTAGCTTCTCTTCAACTCCAATTGACTCTTGGTGTTCTCAACTCATCGTTCTTTGATCAAATTCAACTTTTGAATTATTGCATTCTAGTCCCCAAACTTTGCCTTGATGTAATTGAGTCATTTTTCCTGCTTATTTTCTTTATTCTCGTATCTTCCATTGATTGTAACCTACACACAATATATAAATAGGATTAAGCCATATTGCATCAAATTCTTTAACAAATACTTAATTTTAATGGCCTAAATAAGTGTATAAAATACACTTATCACTCAACCTCAAGCTTTGTAAAAAAAGTTTGAAAGGAAGAGCTTGACCCCCCCCAGCCTTGCTTAAAAATTAAGAAATGAGCTCAACCTCGAGTTTTGTATAAAATTTTGAAAGGAAAGGATGGGCCCAACCTTATTTAAAATTTAAAAGGAAAGAGCTCGACCTTGAGTTTTGTAAAAACTTTGAAATGATGGTTTTGTTGTGGGCGATTTTCTTTTTCAATGCACCGTTTTTCAATGCACCGTGGTGGTGTTGGCGGCAACAGGAGTGGGTTGTGGTGCTAGTTTTTAGTGGGGTTAGAATTGAGGTTATATAAAGAGGGATTGTGACTAATTATTTAGGCGATTGTGACCACATGTCACAAGTTACATGTATCAGGTCATAGGTCGTTGAGGTCACAAATCAAATAGTATAAGTTAAAGGTCACATTTCACAGATCACATGTCATATTGTATAGGTTACAAATCAAAATCAATAGGCCACAAATCAAAATTATCTAGTCATAGATCAAAGTAAATAGGTCACCGGTTACATATCAAAGTGCATAGGCCACATGTTACATGTAAAAAGTCATATATCAAAGTGCATAGCTCACAAGTTACAGAGTTAAGAGATTTGATCACAGGATATTGGATTAGATCACAGGTTACAAATTCAAGAGATTTGATCACATGCCATTGAGGTCACTGGTCACATATAATAGTTCACATATCAAAATGCATAGATCATAGGTCACAGATTCAAAAGATTTGGTTACAGACCATTGGTTCAAGTCACATGTCACAAATCCAAGAGATTTGATCATATGCTATTGGTTCATATTACGGGTCATATATAACAAATCTCATGTCAAAGTGCATAGGTTACAAGTCACGGATTCAAGAGAATTGATCACATGCCATTGATTTCTTCGAATTAGTCACAAATTCAATTAACCAAATTTCTTTGATGAGAATTGAAGTTAATTTGCCCTAGTGAGTACTCTGTAAATTACATTAGGAGTTGTTTTTCAATTTCTAATTTTAAAAAATAGATTTAACTTACATAGACGATGCTCAGTTATTACTGATGGATGCTATGTTTCTTCAACGGACGGATGCTTTGTTTCTCGCTCTCTCTACTTTTGGAGTTGGCGATGCTCATTCACCGCTGAGCGATAATCAGCTCGCTGCTAACGAAATCGTTGATTGGGTGGATGTCGATGACGGATGGATACCAACGACTATAAAAGGGGATGACGGGGATGGGTACGCAAGGGTTGTTTGGTGGCGTGGGTATGGGAAGATTGATTTAATTTGATAATAGTTTATTGAATTAACATTTGGCTTTCGCATTTTAAACTTAATGGCTGGAAATTAATTTGATGTATACTTAATACCTAACTTGTGATTTTTTCTCTATGAATTAATCAGATTGAGAATAAGCCCCTGTTTGGTTCCCATTTTTTTCTCATGAAAATGATCGTTATCCATTACATCAAACCATCAAATTTGAATTTATATCTCTTGTGTGGGGCCCCTAACGACTATATTTTTCTAAAAATGAGAAACAAACGGGGGCTAAGTTGAAGATGGGCTTACATATATTTTTGGGTCAAATTTAACTATAAAATTTATTTTTATTTGAGGAAATTACATCTAGACATGCGTTTTAAATTTACTTTTCATTAATTAGGTTTTAAGTTTAATCTTTCATAAATTGTGTTATAATAATTTATTTAACAATTATTAATAAATATATTATTAATAATCAATTACAAATCTATGTGAGTTATCCCCCATTTACATTAATAGTGAGAGACAGAGAAGTTTCAAAATCAAAATTCATTATCCTTCATCTTCCATATACAGCAAGAGAGAAGCTCGATGTCTATTCTTCAACCCACGATGCAACATTCGTTGATATGGTAGATATTTTGAAGATATTGTAACCGATGTTTTTGCTCAATCTGTTTTTCCCACTTCATTCTTTCAAATACCCCATTTTATTGTTCAAGATTTTCTTAAACCTATTGACCTATGGTTTATTATAACCTTAACGTTCTGATTATAACAAATAAGTTAATCTTGTTTAATAATAAATTGAATTTAAGTGATTATAGTTTTTCAAAATAGACAATGAAAAATAGATCGATCATTGTTAAAAGATCAAAAGTTATTATAACAATCGAACTCATGAAGTAGGTCAAGATTCAAGTTACACATTCAAGAGTTTAAGAGTCAAACTTCAAGCAAGGTCAAAGACTAGACTTCTTACATAGTGTAAAGTTACTAATACTTTGATAGGGGAATTATCAAAAATGACACTTTTTTGGAAATTGCTATAAAACTTTTGAGGTGCACTAAATTTTATCAAAAATGTCACTTTTTTGGTGAAAAATGTCCAAATTACCCATAATCTCCCATTTTTAGGAGCATTAAATGCTCATTAATGGTAGTCTCCAATCCAATCAATTGTAATGATTTCATTATTTAATTTGTATATTATAATGATTTGGTAAATGTATATTATATTGTATAATATGAAATTACTAAAAAAAAGAGAGAAAAGACGTAAAAAAATTCCAAGAAGCAAAAAAAAAAAAGATAAAAGAAGTAAAATAATCCTAGTTCACATCAAATACATCCCTTCTTGAAGAAACCCTCCATTTTCTTTCATCTTCTTTATTTCTTTATCAACAATATATTGGTATTCAATTTATCATTAATTTGGAGAGGTTAGTTATTACAAATTATTTATATTTTTATGTAATAGCTTATTATTTTTCACATATTAAAAGCAACATGATCATCAAAGTGAAGAAAGCATTTAAAACCACTATTAATGATGATGGTATTGTTTTTTCTTTTTCAAATAATTTTAAAGGGAAAATATACCAAAAATATTTAGGCAAATGTCAACTACTCCATATTTAATGAAGCAGTTATTTGTTTATGGAGATCTGTAGAACAATGGAATAATTGTTGTAGTTAAGAATTGATTATAACCATTAATATTTCGGAGAAAGTAACAAAAAAAAAGGCCTTAAACTTGTCGGCGGTCTCGACAGTTTATCTGTCGATCTCGACGGTTATAAATGTCGATCTTGACATTTAGAAACTGTCGAGATCGACAGAAAAACTGTCGGGATAGAGTTTTAAACTGTCAAAATCGACAATTGAAAACTGTTGACACCCTTCATTTGACATTCTCCTATTGCATCGATTTAAATATTCGAAAGTGCCCCTTCGATACTACTACATATCGACATATTGACTGTTCATAATTTTTATCGTTGTAATCCCTTTATTTTAGGTATGAACACCCATTTGAGATTCATCTTGTCGCATGGGGGAATGTTTATTCACGCGGATGACGAATGGAAGTGGACAGGGGACAAAACTACATCCATTTTAGTGCCGAGAAATATTACCCTAGCCGGACTTCTGTTACGGTTGAATGACAAACTTGGCATTATCGATCCGCACACCGAAATGGAATTGAAGTTCAAAGTCCCGAACATGAATATAACGCTAGCTGAAATACGTGAAGATGAAGACCTCATGTGGTACATATATGTTCATACGGAAACTACTCTGTGCGTTACTATTTTGGAAACAAATATGCGAACTGTTGACATGGGGAGGGATACGAATTTGCGTGACCATTTGTTTGCCGCAATGGATGTTCACCAGAAATTAGAACACGATGACATTAATCATGAGCCTAGTTCCCCAATGAATAATGCAGTCGAAACGGCAAATTTCGATGATGGGGCTGCACCTGTAGATGATATGTTGGACGACCCATTCAATGGTACAGATGCTGCTAGTATTGCAGACGTTGACGCCCGAATGTCACCACAACATATTCGTTCGGGTACAGACCAATGGATTATAGCTGTGGATACATCCGATCTTGTTGAACAGAAAATATTCTTGAGCAAGAAAGAGTTGTACTCATAAATTCGTGTACTTGCTTTGCAAGACAAGTTCGAATTTCATGTCAGCAGGTCAAGCAGCAAAATGTTAACCGTTGCATGCGTAAACCGTAATTACAAGTGGATGTTACGTACTTCGAGTGTGAAACAGACTTCTATATTCATGATCCGAAAATTCAACAATGTGCACACATGTTCGGTAGATATCCGTCGTAACGCACATCGACATGCCACTACTTCTGTGATTGCCGAGCACATTTTGGAAAAATTGGATAATCCATACTGGTCGTACTATCCTACCGCTATTGCACATGACATAGAAACGCGAGTTTGGTGTCAAAATAAGTTACCAAAAGCACATAGGGGGAAGGTGGCTACTTTACATATGCTACATGGTACACCAGGAGATAGTTTTCAAAAATTACCTTCCTATTGTCATGTTCTAGGATAGCGTAACCTGGGGACAGTAACCCACATCGAAGTTGATTCCCGTAACAGGTTTCATTACTTCTTCCTAGCTTTCGGTGCAAGCATTCGTGGCTACATGCGCTACTTGAGGCCCGTTAGTTGTATTGACGGTAGTCACTTGAAAGGTCCATACGAAGGTACACTTTTGCTGGCAACCGGCCAAGATGCCAACAAACAGATATATCCTTTGGCATGGGAGATCGTTGATGCTGAAACAAATAGATCGTGGATATGGTTTATGTTCAACTTGAAAGAGCTTATAGGCGACTCTGCTGAATTGGTTTTTGTTTCTGACCGGAAGAATAGCATTTCCAATGCCATTGCTCACCTATTTCCTCAGTCCCATCATGGATGCTGTATCTGGCATCTAGAAAAGAACTTAGTTCAGCTGTACAACAATGCAAGTGTAATATTTCTATTCAAACGAGCTGCACGAACTTCTCGGGTCGAAGAGTTTGAAAGACTTATCGGATAGATCCGTAGGGTAAGTACAACAGCGTACGGGTACGTAGAGCGAGTAGGTTTCTCGTTTTGGTCACGAGCATTGTTTGTTGGTCAAAGGTACAACATTTTGACAAATAACAATGCCGAATCTTTGAACTCAATGTTGAGACATGCCCGTTCATTACCGATCACGTGCTTGATCGAACACATTCGACAAACTATGCAGAAGTGGTTTCACGAACGTCGAACCAGTGCAACCATATGTACTGGCATGCTGTCGTTGAGTATGGAGAACGAGTTATAGACAATGTTTGAAGCAGGTACAAGGCCTCGAGCTCATGGCTTGACAGAACAGTTAACACAGGTTGGAATATCCAATGACACGGACATCATCGACTTCTCTGATAACAGCTACACTTGTCGTGAGTTTCAAATTAATCGTATGCCATGCGTTCATGCCACTCGAGCTGCGTGCTTGCGAGGTATGTCATTGTACGACTTGTGCTCACCGTATTACACATCGAAATACTGGAGAGGTGCCTGTAGAGAAGCTATATATCCCGTTATGCGTGAAGTGGATTGGATAGTCCCAAACGAAATTGCAGGTACTCCTATTAGGCCACCCAATGTACGTCGTCCTCCAGGTAGACCACCCACAAGACGTCAGCGATCCGGATTCGAGTCCGCCACACGACTCAGGAAATGCACTCGCTGTGGTGGACTAGGTCATAATCGGAGCACATGTTCCAACCCCATTGTACCACGGACCGTTTAAATAGGCATTTGTAATAAATAGGCTTTTGTTCAAAAGTGGTTGAAGCTGTATGTGAACTGGCACCCCCATGTCGTTTGTAATGAAAGAATGTAAACGTTCTCATTTTGTTATCATTGTCGTTTGTTTGCTGACATTATTGTTTCTTATTATCGCAACTAGTTACAAGATATTGTAGTTGATATCCCTTTAGAACATCTCGACTGTTAAACTGTCAGTCCCGACAGATGGTTACAGAGTATATAATATGACTTGTCCGAAATATTTATGGCTACATGACTACACTGTTACCCATTAAACTCTCTACTTACACAGTTATTTTGAAGCATAACATTTCGTTTACATTCCATTCTCATTTCTTAATAGCAGACATCGTCTTCTAATTTAGCAACAACAAAAATAGTATGATTCAAGGACAATTTAGGGCTGACTTGATTAGTACTTTTTCCTTACGGACTGATTCATAAGACACCACGTACATATAGACACCTAACTCCACCTACAAGGAATTTTAAAAATAACTTATTTTTCGATGCTTCTAAGTTCATATGTTAAGCCCAAACCAAATAACACCGGCCAACCTACGTTGTCAATAAAGTGTACTTGTTCATTTCAGGGTACGTCAATTTTCAGAAATAAGGGAGACATACAGGGGAACACAAGTTTCATACGTACACAAATGAACCTATGCTCTTACATCCCGACAGTTAATCTGTCGTTCCCGACAGTATACATGCCGTTTTCGACAGATTGTTTCTGTCTTTGTCCATAGTAGGTCCAATACCAAAATCTACCAAAATATGAAGAAAATAGTACTTAGACAATGGAGGTGCTCTTGGTCACCATCGCCGAACTATGTTACCAGATCCACCCCTAACAAAATACAAACTATATATTATTTCATACGCACACATATTAGCCACTTCATTGATTGTCCACACTCAAACCATTTTGTTCCGAGTCATCGGAGCTGATCACAATGATCTCGAGAGATGGAACATGAGCCAACCACGTGTCATCGTCAGACTCAACTTCCTCCGGAACCATCAGTGGGACGACCCAATCAAGCACGTCTTCGGACCCTAGGAAGCTTCACTTGCAACATCGTCGAGGTTTGGAAAAGGAACAACGAATGTGGCTCTCGTACCACGTTCAGAACTCGCTTCATCATCGTCTGAAGCAATGATGATTGGACATAGTGGGGATGAACCGGGTGTTGGTAGCGGCTCCTCATGCTTCAATGATTCATTGCTCCCTGTCGACGACACCATTGTTTTGATATGAAAATATTTACTGAACCTGTGGAGGACTAAACGTATAGACTGCAACATGAATTTTCAAGTGTGAATATTTCAGGTGTCAATGATAATGTGGACTTACCATGCTATATATAGTAGAGTTTTTGGAGAGATGCATTGAAGCTCATTTAGTGCCCCAACCACCAAGCCCCATATAATTAAAATTTGATAGACAACTGTGTGATAGATGATGGTCTAATTATACTTAAGTCCCTAGGATATGTCCTTAAATGGTGGCTGAGGTTGGAAGATTAGTACCCATGTGAGTTATGACAATTAAATTATTCTGGCAATGACTAAAAATGAGTTAAGCACGGTTTTCAGTTCCATTTTCAGTTTTTGCATGTGGTGCTCCTTCCAGAAATTGTGAAAAAACTTTTCAAATTAACACCCATGTGTAAGATTTTTTTTCATGTTGCTGCATGTATTTGTTATAACATTGTGCTATGCTGTTACTTATTTTTTACTCAGTTAAAAAAGGAATATCATAATGGAATCACGAGATTCTGAAATTATTGTCTTTTAGATGACGCATCGAACTACACTGCATACTATCGAGTTAGTGGAAATTTTGGAATACATAATTTCTAGTGACCGCGCATGCATAAAGAGCAACAAATGGCAGCTTCGTACAAGTAATTCTGATATAACACATTCACAAATGATGTACAAAAATCGAGGATCATCCATGTGCGCCTACATACCGGGTTTATACAGCAATCATTGCAACCAACAACAATTACATGGATGAGCTTGGCAAGCAAAAGTGTCACTGAATTTGGACCGGTTTATACAAAAATCATCGCAATCAATAACAAAAAATTTGTTCATACAACGTTGACCCCTTTCAAGCACCCAACGTGAACTCCAAGTTGCGATGCAGTAACCGTGGATGGGGTTGAGGCATCTTCATGCACTGTCATTTGCACTTCAATAAGCAAAAATGATATAATCAAATCAAAGTTATCGTGGAAGTTAATTTGGTAAACACAAATGTGCAGCATGTCCGACAAGAATAATCAACTAAACAAATAACGACAAGACTGTGCTCTTACATACATAAAGAAAAGCCACAATAATATCTTTGAATTGCATGTGATCCAAACATTATGGAGAATGAATCATGATTGACGATGTACGATATGATAGATATTGAAGTGAACATGAGCAACTCCAACAATAATATCTTTGAATTGCATGTGATCCGAACATTACGGAAAATGAATAATGATTGACGATGTACGGTCTGACAGATAGGGGTGGGCGTGGGTTGGGTTGGGTCAGTTTTTGACTCAACCTAAACCCAACCCAACACGGTCGGTTTGGTAAAAAATCAACCCAACCCAACCCAACCTATTTGTGTGTTTCAACCCAATCAAACTTCGATCGAGTTGGTCGGTTTTGACTTTGCGCAAAAAAAAAACCTTAGCAAACTATAAATTGCTCCACAAGACTGCAATGCTGAACTAGAATGAAATCCAAAATCCAATGCAAAGAGTGGAAGCTTAAATTTAAAATGAAAACCTTTGTTACTCAAATTTAGAGTGCTAAAATTGGCAAGCCTCATGAAACATATAGATACATTCCCAGTCAACTTATTATCACTTAGATCCAACAATTCAAGCTAATAAAGATTACCAGTAAAATGAACTCCCACGGCCCACCAAGAAACAGAGATGTCATGTTCTTCATTTCTCCTAAAAACTCAGGAATTTAACCCAAAAATTGATTATTTTTGAGATCAAGAACTCATAATAATCCACATTAACCCACAAAACTAATCTCATTTGCTCATCCAACCCAATTCACAAGCAATCAGCAGCACAACATCCAATCCAATGAATTTCATATACAAATACAAATACTAAGAAAATTGTCTTCCAAGAACCATAAAATTGAAATGGAACTACAATTACCAATAAATGTCCAAACTTACTAAAGTAATAAAGCATAATCAATTATTAAAAAAACTTCAACTATATCAAATATTAAGAATAACGGAAGTTAATCCAATTTAAACAAAAAAAAACTCACCTAGATGGTAGCGTGGGACAGTGGGAGACTGAATACGGATAGCGGCGGCGAGAGAGGCGGAAGAAAAATTCTCACCTTCGTTCGCACAAAGTTGAGATTTTCACCATTTTTTCCCCAAAAAATCAAATATGAAAACACCGAAAGAGTGATAAATACTTAGGGTTAGAATGAAGAAAATAAAGGGCGAATACTAGCTTGGTGATGGATTGGAGGAGACTAGGTTTTCTCTCAGGGGGAAATGGAAAACGGGAATGGGAGGGCTCAGGGAACAGGGAGGGACCTTATACTCGTTTTTTATTTTGAAGACTTTTTCAAATATCAATTTTCTATACGGGTTGGGTTAGGCCGGTTCGGGTTGGGTTTAAGGGATAACCCATAACACAACCCAAACCCCTCGATTTGGGTCGGTTCGGTCGGTTTGATCGATTTCGATCGGTTTTTGCTCACCCCTAATGACAAATATTCAAGTGAACGTGACAAAATCCAACAATAATATCTTTGAATTGCATGTGATATAAACATTACGGAGAATATTCGTATACTATTCGACATGCTCTTTTAGAATAACATAAACGTACGACTACGCATACACGAAGTCCACACAAACTTACAATCATGTAAATGTTTCACCAAAAATACCTTATTTCTTCACTCTTTTCGCCCTCTCCCTGGTGTACGGAGTCTTTGTAGATACAGCAGGACGTCATTGCATTGCACGGGTATGCTGGCCTCCCCCGGCATGTTCGTCGCATCGCCTACAAAACAATTCGACAATAATTAGCACTTCATCCATTTGCATCACGAATTTGGGTTAGGGTGACATCATCAGTTCTCCACCGCAATCTACTTACCATCCACCTTCGCTACACCCCTAGCGGATGCAATAGGTTTGTCCAGGCGATTCCCCGAACCACCGGAAGGTACTTCGTCATCGTGACTATTTTTTTCTGGTTCAGAATCCATGCCACATCCACCTAATATGAAATTAACATGCGACAAAATATTAGTAACACTGTATACTTCAAATAGTCGAGAATACATACTTGTGCATGAGGTCATACGTAAGTAAATGATCCAAGTATTACGTGTTATTGTACGCAGTGAAATAAAAGTATTCCACCATAGTGTACTTACTGTTCGCCTCCGCTACGCCAGTAGGGGACGCAACACGCTCATTCTCACGTTTCCCCGAACCACCGAAAACTACGTCGTCATCGTCGCCGTTCAGTGCCGGTTCAGATTCCATGCCGGCTCCACCTAAGCATGAGTACCAACATTCCTAATATTAGAAATCGCATGTCGTTTAGTGTTTACAGTACACACACTTCGGAATGAGATGAGACATAAGTACGAAATCAAATATTATGCATTACTTAACACACGTACCGTTTTGCTCTTGCATTTCCTTGTCCATATCTTCATCATGATCGACCGGCAACGGGGAGAAGTCTCTTCCATGCACTACAAAACAACATTTGCAAAGATGTAAGGGGGTTACATATTTGCTAGTATCAAATATTAAAGATGACATGAAAATGAATCCATCGTAATTGATGCACATACCTTGCGGTTCCGCACATTCCAGGACAGGGTCGGTCTCGCGTCCATTTCCGTCTAAGTCACAAATCCTATGTGTACTCAATGTTAGCAAACATAAGTAACATATAGTAGATCAAAAATTAAATGTAGTACACATACCATGCAGTGAAGTACCTAAAACTGTGGGCTCGTTCGCCGCCTGAGCCGTAGGTGGAGTATTTCTAGAGGAAGCTGGGGGGACGAGGGTAGAAATGAAGTCCCTGACCTTCACAAATTCGTCGGTCACGTGTTGCATGATCTCAAGCTTGACTGTATGGAGGCAAATTTTGATGAGTGTTCTTTGATCCAGCAATATTTCCTCCACCTCAGCTCTCGTGAGGCTCGCTCCAGAGGTTTGACCTTCTCGTACATAAGATTTAGAGGGTGCATGAATGGGAGAAGTACATCTGTGCATGGGGAGAGTGGAATATGTCTCAGTCTACGGTGTACAAGTGTGCTCATCCTTACTGTCCCCCTCGTCCGAGGCCTTTTCATTGCTGTCTCCACTCTTATCACTTCCAGTCTCCTCACCTGCTCCCTCATCATCACTGTCGCCCAACTCATCATCGTCTCGGAGCCTCCTCCACTGGAAACCAATGCACACTCCCCCCTCGAGTTTCCAACATTCCCCCCACTGGTCAAAGGCTCTGGGTGAAGCTGTGAAGGGATAATGTCCCTTGCAACGTCGTCTAACGCAGGATTATACGATCTTCAAACGGCACCAGGGTGGAGATATATGGTTGCCCAAGCTCGGCTTCAGTGGGACGAAGCGTTGCGGACATGTGCAGCTGCAACATAAAGGAACTGAGTGTCACCACAAATGTAACGACTAACGACACATGCAGATCGCGTGCATGAAACGCAATCCAATAGCTTAATGTTCTTGAAGAATGCATCATACGTCTGTTGCTACAGCTGTTTGGTACACGTCCAACTCAGAAGCCATGGGGATTGATGACCTTTCGCTGAGCAAATCGATCCCCAATTTCTGGCATTGCCTCGAATGCCCAGATCTGTTACAGCAGATAGTAAGTGTGAGTTGAACATTAAAGGAACCAATGACAATACATTTCTGATGAAATAATGAATACGTTGTACAAAATTTGTGTGTAGTACCTGCATGGCAATGGGAATGTCGTGAGTTGTATAAGTAACCGCCTTCTCCTTCTTATTTGTGGCATCTACAAATTTTCGTCCCAGACTGCGTCGGAAGCCCCTTATTAGAAGAACGTACAATACTCTACCCCAAAGGTAGGAATAGAATATGTCCAAATTGTCCACGATCAACAGCGTGGAAAGTTCAATACCGGTATGGCTATCCGGAGCATTGAACACTTCTTCGATGATTAGAGCAAGCCTGAGCTTGTACCGATCTGCCCGGGGCGTCGACAGCCGGAGAAATGCCTTCTCAAGTTCGCCACACGAAATTTTGTCCGTTGATTTGAAGTATTTATCCTTCAATCTCCTCTTTTGCAGAACTCGGTCCATGCGGCGTCATCTGAAAGAGGACCACACATTAAACCCGTGACGAGAGCATACTCTTGCAGGCCAAACCTGGCTAAGTGGCCTTACACTTTGAACCATATTTCGCAGGCCTTTTCAGTTCGTATGCAGCGAAAAACGAGCTGCTGGATTAGTTGGGTTGAAAATTGGAGATCTCGAACCTCGGATAAGAACCCTAGGCATGAGTTATGAAAGTCCGTACTCTGCCGATCATCGAAATGCTCGAGGACTGTCTTCACGTACCGTAGATTGCTTCGCTGTGAGATGTGGGCCCTCAACTGTGCATTCTTGGAACTAGATATTCAAAATTCATACACCCTCTTGTAGTTTAACATAAATTTAATACGTCAGATTGTAGTATTTGAAGACAAGACACGTCGGGACGGAAAAAATTGATCCACATTTGGACAAACAAGGTGCAATGACGAATCAATCAACAAATGTCCAGATCATAGCATTGCAATGATGTTAATGCAAAAGCACACATGCAATGTTGGAACCAATAAACAAATCGTGAGATCATACATTTCAGTAATAGCAATGCGAAACACACGTACGATGTTGCAACGACGGATCAATGAACAAAATCGTGACATCATAGCATAACAGTATTTTTAAAGTGAAACATACGTGCAATGTCGGAACCAAATTTCAACTTGCAAAACTATGGAACAAAGGAACTGTCGTTCCCGACAGTTCATCGGTGGACAGGCTCATCTGTCGAGAATTACTGAGGCTAACTGTCGGGATCGACAGTTCATCTGTCAAGGATTCCATTTGTCAAGATTTTATGTTGCGAACTGTCGGGAACGACACTTCGGTAGTAAGTGATTTAAGAGGAAATGCATGTAGGAAGGTTAACACTTCATGTCGAAGGACGGGCATGGAGAGTGATAGTGGAAGAAGCTTGAAGGTTAATGCAAATATGAGAAGTTACAAAAATGTTGAAATCATAAATGGGAAGAAACTGAATGGGATTCATGTTGACGGGAAGCCATTTTTATGCCAAAAGAACACTTATATAATTAAAGACAGCAGCATAGAAGAGCCAAATCATAAATACCTTGTTGGCTTTATCATACCAACATGGTTTAGTTTTTAGCAAATTTCCTAATATAAGATCCCCAGTTCCTTCTAAAATAAACATGTTTTTTTGTCTTCCTATAATTGTATCTAGTTTTCCTGATTCATGAATGCTTCGAAGAGCATCATCTCTCCCACTAAATATAATATTACTTCAGAAACCAAAAGTTACTAAAAATAAGTTGTTGCTAATTAATTTGCGCACGAACTTCTTTCATTTATGAAGTTACAAATTTTACATTAATAAACGTACAAGTCGGCCAATTCCATAAACGATACTGCAAGAAAGAATAAAGTTTTACAAAAACCAAAAACATTAAGAACGGTTTTAGACATCGATACATGAAATTACAACAACTAAGTTCGACATCTCTTTCTTCTAAAAGGACTTATAGGAGGACAAAAACAATATCAATTAGCTTATTAAATTTCATTGTATACAGACATTAGAGTGTAGATGAATGTACTATTAGAAGAAATAAATAATAATCTACCTTTGTGTCATCTGCAACAATCTGTTGCCGTTGCAGAGGTGAAGTATTATCTACACTAAATTCAAGCATAACCCAAGAGCTCGAGACACCGTTTGGTAATTTTCCCTTTTCTCGAAGAGACTTTCAAAATCCAATAACTGAACAACCAGACCGAGTTTTGAAAGTGGAAGAGGCGGAGGATTTTCTACTCTACTTAATCAACACATAAATTTATTTCTCCAAAGATATGCAAGAGAACAAGCAAACATAGCGAAAACTAAAAGTTTAAATTATTTCTCCAAAGATGCATCAGCATTTATTTGCAAAATAGAAAGAATCTTCTTTTAATTACCTAGAATTTTATACACCCATGGAACTCTTTACAACCAAAAATCAAAAGTTTAAAATCAGTAATAGTGCCCCAGAAATGAAAAGGGGCCCATATATATTACAGATACACACAATGAGGGTGTTGACTAGCTTGAAATTACAGTCAAAGATCCAAACCTAAATGAACAATAACAATACGTAAACCAAAAACACACACATTTACCCATACTACAAATATACACATATACATACCGTAATTGCGAAGGCGGCTGGAGATGGTCTTTTTGTGGATGGCGGAGAGAGGGTTCTTCTTCGGGTCGACAAGCTGATGATGTCGTTGGTTTCACTCCCTCCCCTACAGAAATTTGTAGTAGATGCCTCAAATCTTTGAAAAATAATCGTCGGCAATGGGTGTCACGGTGGTCGTCGTCGGGTGGGAAGGGGGCAATTCCGGTGAGAGAGGGGAGTGCGTGAGAGTCGGTTTCTTTCTTCTCGTTTCACCTCCTCCTTTTTTTCATTTTATGTTTTCAACATTGAATAAACCCCAAACCTTGACATGTCACAGGTTTTTCTACAATTTTTAATGGATTAGTCATATCAAATGAAGGATATATAAGGTATTAAAATTATTCAGAGGGGCAAAACAGTCCGAAAATGACATTTTTGATATGGTTTTAAAAAGGTGACATTTTTGATAATGCAAAGTGGAATTTTGACACCAATGTAATTTCCTCACTTTGATATTTAGCAATAGATGTTTAAGCTCAAAATCCTTTTATATATTAAAAACAATCTTGTGCATTAAAATTTATTCTAATACAATGTTTTGATCAAATATAAAAATGATTTTAAAAATGATATTTGAATTTGAAAAATATCTTTTATCTTGAAAAGTTAGTTAAAAATACTTTCAAAAATCCATACTTTCCAAAACATCGAATCAGATCAAATAGAGCCAAAACGTAAAAAGATCGAAACTATCCAATGGTTGACCTACTGGAAGAGATGGACAACAGGCCAAAAGATGCGGTTGACTGAAAGTTCCCAACAATCCAACATTTAACAATTCTCATCTCTGATTTTTGCTTTATAAATAGTTATTTTGGTCATCCAGACAAGAGGTGGTCAACTGACGAGTGATCCGAACTTATAGATTTTTTGATGTTTTGAACTCTATAAATATCCCTCACTTTTTACTTTTCATTACAACATTCTTAGAGAGCGTTGAAGTGAAAAAGTACTAAGTATATCTCTTGAGCTTACATCTTATTTATTCTTTTAAACAATTACTTTGAAAATCTTTGATTGATTCAACTTTTGAAAATTATCTTTCCATCAAAGCTTTTTCATCTAACACTTGATCCATTTATTACTATTCAATTGAAGTGTTAAAGCATCTCGAAGGGACTCAATAAACATGAGATGTTCTCTATTTTAAAGAGTCAATCCTTAAAATCATGCGCCAAGATACTCTTTAAATTAACATTTTAATTTGGAGATTGGGTTTGACTCTACAAACACATTCAAAGTGTCTTAATTTTCAATGTAGGAAAATAACAAAATAATCTAGAAAAAATAGTTAAAATAAAAGATAGAGAAAAATAATAAATATTTTTTGGGAATAATAAAATTAACTGTTTAAATATTTAAAAATAGAGAATCTCTTGAAAATACTCTCAGTCTATTTCTCTCTTAATACTTAATTTGTTTATATCATTTATTAAGAGAATAGTTTTCAAATTGTAGAATCATTTATTATCAAACTTGTGAGTCATATTGAGGTCTCATAAACTCAGTATTGCATAAGAATCGTGGTCCTTATTTGTAAGTCACCAAAAGCATTGTAAATGTTTGAATTGCACTATAAGTTAATAAAATATATTGAAAATGCATTGCTCGTGTCGGAAAGCTTGGTAACATAGGACATAAATGATCTTTTTGGATCGAACCTCAATAATTATATCGTTTGTACTCTCTCTTCCCTTTTACATATTGCTTTCGTATTTGTGCATTTTGTTTGATTAATCTTTTCATTTCCAATGTGCTTAAATTTGAATCAATTTTTCGAAAAAAGTTTTGGAAACCAATTCACCCCCTTCTTGATTTGTAATTCTTGGACTATCATAACCCTAACTCTATACAAACTCAAATCGAAGATGATGCTTCCACAAGGAAAAATGGCAAAAGACTTCTCCAAGTTTCCGCATATCCAATGACCTTTACGTATGGCAAGGAAATATTAATGTTATTTATTAAAAATTTAAGGTTAATTAACACTTGAACGTCTAGGATAATTGGTGGGGGGGGGGGGAACACCTTTTAAAGGGCATAATTGTGCTGCTTGGACAAGGTAAAATTTCAATCTAATGATTCACATGGGTAAATGGCGAAATTTATATTTTTAAAGGAAATATAATTTTGTATTCAATGTGTATAAATCGCTAAACTTGAACAAAGTTTTTACTACATCATGGATGTACCTCAACTGAATCGAGCTAGTTTGCAAATTAAGATCGTTTCACGTGTGTATGATCAGCTAGGGCAAGGCCCAATTGAAATTTGGAGGCCTTTCCAAACAAAAAAATAGATATAATGTATGAGGAGAGATCCGTTTATCAATGATACGTACATTTAATTGACAATGAATTTACTGATAATGATTTGTAATTGGTTTTTTTATTTTTTTTGGTTGAAGATATGAAGAAAGTTGCAACCAATATACCTCCTGTGATCCTCATTTAACTACTTTCTTTCCGCTAAGGAATGAACCATTCTTTCTTTATCTCTAATACTCAGTCCATTCCAATTTCTCTCCGATTTAGATTCCAAATGTGACTTGCAAACTGCACAAAATTTAACGTTCAAACAAGTCCTCTGATCTTGAAGTAAGGGAGCCATACTTATTGAAATCATAAAAGATGCAACACTGGATCAAAGCATCAAAGAAAAGTGTCTTGCATTGTATATCTCGTACGATTTTCTTTCGACTTATCAAAACTTGGTGTATAAAATGTTAAGCTTGTGAAATATTGAACTACCTTATGAATAAAAAATTGTAGTGGCTCTGTGTAGGGTGGAAACCAGTACTTGTCCCTCTATTCCATGGAAGGCCAACTTTGAAGGGTTGCATGGAAACACAAGGCTAAAAGTAGCCCTTCAAATCTTAGCAAAGAATTGCATATAATCAACAGCTTAACTTAATAATGAGTGGTCCTTTCCACATATCTGGAGATCAAAATCTATTACAATATTTTATATGAAGCACCCAAAATTATTCTATTTACTAAATCAAAGCTAAAGTCCAATGTGGGTTGGAATCCCATTCTTTACAAAATAATGTCATTTTGGGTATTAGAAACTATATAAAAACAAGTTAGTTTTGATGGATTTGTGGTCCAAAATATCAGGTAGAGAAACCATGAATTGGATTGAGATGCCACATATGTAATTATGTAAACGCTCTCTCTCTCTCTCTCTCTCTCAGCTTAGGTCATTTTTTTTTTTGTTCTTTCACATTTATGTAGATATTATTCATGGTATAAACTATGAGTATGACCAAAGTTTGATTAAGCCTCTGTTTGAGCCATATTCTTGGTAAAATGAGAATGAGAAATTGTGTCGTTGTAAGTCCTATACAAGACAAATGAAGTCAACAATTGTGGGTTGGATTTGACAAGCAAATGTAGGAGTTCTTCTATTTCTGGAGAAAAATGTCTCTCAAACAGCTCTTAATAAGTTTATTTCTTCCATGTCATCTCTCCATGAAGCTCAAATTTATTTTTCATTAAGTTTCGAATGTAAAGAATTTTCATAATGAATGCATTGACTTCAAACTTGAATTTAAGAATTTTTTTGACTTCTATATTGAATCACTTTATTTCAAAGGAAGAGAACCAACTTATCGTAAAAGAAAATGACGTAGTTAATAATATATGTTACTATTTAGACATATAAAAAAGGTTGCACCATTTGAAAGAAAGTTCACGTGACGTAAGACTTGTCACAACATGTTAAGTTATGCCAGATCTATATAATCCAATGTGCTTGGGTTTGATTAGCATGTTAAAAAAGGGAAAATTGCAGTAGAAGTCCCAAATCTTTGAAATATTAGCAGATTTTTTCCAAACCTTTGATTTGTTGTAGTCGTCACCCCTAACATTTCCAAACGTTGCAGGTGAAGCCCTTTTGAACGGTTTCCATCCACAATTCTGTCAGTTGACAAAAAAATTAACTTTGATCACATTTTTAATATTTTAAAAGGGGATAAAAGAGTAATTTTTCATTTATTACATTATATAGTAATTAAATTAGAAAATTAAAAATTAGAACCACAACCCGTGTTCTTCCTCTCACCCTGCCCCCACCTCCACCTTCACCCCTAACTCAAATCCAAAATCCACACCACCATCGCCGTCGGAAAATTACAACTTTTTTCAGTTTTTTTGGAGGAAACTAGCTGAATTGTAATCCATTACATTTATACCAAGAAATCTTGGAAAAATGTGGAATCTTGCAAAGACCCATTATGGTTTCTTGAGTTATAGTGGGATTTCTTGATTTTTCTTGTAGGTTTGCGTATGGTGATGATAGAAAGGCTTCTAGGTAAGTTTATTTTGTTTTGAAAGTACAATTTGAGAGGTGAATTTCCATTTTTTATTCTATATGTATGTGTATGTACTTTCTTGGTTGTGAAGATGGTGGCTACTGTTTCTAAAAACCCCAAAATCATAACTTCAAAAAGACATCCATTATTGTCTTCCGAAAAAGATGATTGTAATGGGGTTTCAAACACTCCCAGGAGGCCCAAATTTAGAATTGTTTCTTCAAGATACATGTCCCCTTCAAGTTCTATGTCCACTTCGTATTCCTCTTCAGTTTCCTCTTCTTCAAGAAGGTATTTTCTCCTATAGTTTCAAGAAACTTGATCTCGGCATCAAAGATTTTGGATTTGAGCAGTGTGAGGAAGGGTACTCCAAAGAGGAAGAAGACGGCGGTGGCGCTATATTGACAAGAAAGTGTGATAGGAGAGGAGTTCTCGGCGGCGACGATGGTGGGTGGGGGTGCAGGTGGGGTGAGAGTAAGAAGATGGGTTGTGTTTTTTTATTTTCATTTTCTAATTTAATTACTATATAATGTGATAAATGAAAAATTACTTTTTTACCCTCTTTTAAAATATTAAAAATATGGTCAAAGTTAAATTTTTGGTCAACTAATGAAATTGTGGATGGAAACAGTCTAAAAGGATTTCACCTGCAACGTTTGAAAGGTTAGGAATGACGGCTACAACAAAGCAAATGTTTGAAAAAAGTCTATTAATATTTGAAAGATTTGGGACTTCTATTGCAATTTTTCCAAAAAAATAAAAATAAATTCAACCTTATAATAATTATTCTTAATCAATCCTACAGCAGAGGCTTTACACAGCTGAAAAAGGCTGAGAATCTTATTGCTTTTGGTTTTGTTAATTAATAGAGAAAATAGATGTCATCAACAGTTCCAACTGTCACACTTAAGTCATACATTAGGTTGTGCTGAATTAATTTCTCTTCCTTCTTCTTCAAGTACACTTTTCTTTTATTTCTTTAAACAAAAATATTAGTATAATGAAAATGTCTCAAATACAAATTTATACACAAGTCCCTGTCTACGTAGATGTAGAAATATTCATATTTATTAAATACGAGAGGACGTGTTAATTGTAACAGATGATATTCTTAGACTATAAATTGAAACACGTATCACATATATTTGCATGTTTGTAATTTACGTACTCTCCCAGTCACATAGTATGTAACAATATTTATATGAATCTACAAGTAAAGAGCAATTATTGAGTGTTACTATTCACCAAAACAAAAAAAAAAACAAAAAAAACATAAAATAAACAAAGTGAATTAAGTAGAGGTATTTTATAAATGATGAAGTGAAAGATGACTCATAAGCTTCCATCAAACTCCAAAAGAAGAAGGAATCTTACCTACAAAATGAAAATAACTTTACATGTAAATGAAAGGGCAAATGATAAATTATCATGATTTTGGGAGTAGTTTATATATCCTCCATAATTATTACTTTTTGGGGCAATTTATCTGTCTTGCTTTATTATGCATCTCCATTATTGACATTGTTAATTAAAGTTATCCAAATATGGTACCAAACCACAAATTGACAGCCTAGCATGATATTTTTTGTTTTAAACAATTAATTTTATAGTTCTAATCGGATCTGAATGAAATCAAAATTGGTTGATTCGAGTTAAAATTTAATTGATTTCGATTCTTGAATTCGAAAAAGAAGTTACTAAGAAAACAAAGAGTCGAAATTGAAATACGAAAAACAAAAGCTACTGGAGATTTATTTGCACTCTTTTTTAATGACTTAAGAACCTTTACATTGAACATTGAAAACTTAAATTCCAAAATAAAAGGACGAAGACCCATTTGTATAATTTTAATAAATTAAGAATCTCGGCCTATAATTTTCTCAAAATTTGTATGTACAACTTTATCAGATTATAAGTCTTATGTGGAGACATGGAGCTGCTCGGCTGCTTCCCCCTAACACTTTGGAAACCCACCCCACCTACCCCACCCAAATTTAACGTCCACTCACCTTCCACAAAACTCACTATGAAATGATGAAACCCTAGTTAACTTTCATATAAAATATATTTAAACAAGCAAACTATAGTTAATTAACTCTAATCCCCCAATAATAATTATATACTTTTCTCCACATCACATGCACCGTTCCCTCTCTATATATTCCTCCTCTTGTATCAAATTCTCTCATTGTAGTCTACAATTTCTTGTGTTTCAAGAAAATCAAAAGAATTGCTACTGTTTGATTTCAGCTTTAAAAATGAGTTGCAATGGGTGTAGAATACTTCGAAAAGGCTGCAATGAAAATTGCTTACTTAGACAAAGTTTGCAAGGCATTGAAACTGCAGAAGCTCAAGCTAATGCTACTGTTTTTGTAGCCAAATTCTTCGGCCGGGCCGGCCTCATGTCCTTCCTTTCTTCCGTCCCCGATTCCCAAAGATCAGGTACGTCAGTACGTGTTAAACTATCTTATTTAAAAGCTTAAACTGTTTTCTTAGACAGGCGTTTCACCTACTAGTCAAATTCATGTTTTTATCAACTGCCAACACCTGTACAAATTTCATAAATTAGGCGATGACGTGCTTTATTAATATTATGTTGAATCTCCTCGTCTTTAAGCTAAGCTTAAGCCGTTTTTCATAAGATATTTTGTGAATTGCAGCGTTGTTTCGATCTTTATTGTTCGAGGCATGTGGAAGGACAATAAATCCAGTTAATGGAGCTGTGGGGTTATTGTGGGCAGGCAACTGGCACGTGTGTAAATCGGCTGTGGAGACGGTATTATGCGGTGGCGTTTTAAAGCCGTTGCCGGAGTTTTCTGGGTTTGCTCAGCCACCGGAGTTTGATGAAATACCAGAGGATCTACATGGATCAAAAGATTTGAACTTGAGGCTTAAAAAAGGTGGCCTTCATAATACGTCACATGATTTGGATCTTGGACTTAAAGCTGGATTTCCGGCGAGAATGACGGCCGGCAGTAGGGTTAATTGGAGGACGGAAAAAGGGAGATTGACATCGCCGCCATCGGATGAGTCTGAAACGACGACGTTGGAGAGTGCTTCGATGTATCATCAAGAATTACAACACCATGATGGACATGAAACAAAGCTCTTGCGACTGTTTGTCTAGGTTTTGTTACATTAACGTTTGATTAGAGGCTAATTGTGAGTATTTTTATTTTATTTCTTATTTCAAATTTCAAATTTTTATTTTTATTTTGGGGCCATTTGGATATTTTGGGGGGCACTAGTACTTGTACTCTTCATTTGAATGGCTATTTTAAAGTAGACTTTATTGACATGTTCAAAAAATTATCTTTATTCTTCGTTGTGTTTACTTCATACGATTGACGTGTAAAATTAGAAATGGTTACTCTCGATGCATGTGTCAAAAACGTTGGTTGTTTATCCTTGAGTAGAAATAGCTTGAAGTTACCACTTACCATTCTCTTCTTTTACTTCTATTTCCTTTGGTGGGGGGAGAGGGAAATTACAAGGTTACAAATTTACAACAAACTTTTTGTTTAGAATTTTTCCCTTCAAAATTCACTTGTGTTAATTTTTTAAGATTTGAACATTACTATGATATATTGAGTATATTGAAATTTCTTTTGAAGGCAAAAACGAAATTTCATTTGCACTTGTTAGAGAGCTAAATTAACTACAAACTTTAGAGACTCCCAATCCGTAATTAATCAAATATTGAGCCCTTGTTAGGTAGAAATTTTCCATCACACATTTCATCGATTTTTATCAAAATATATTAAAAAATTGACTTTAATCACCATCGAAGATTCGAAGAGGGGTTGAGTGTATCGAATTTTGAACATGTTCTTTTCTTTTTCTTTTTCATTTTTTTTTTTCAAATTCTTTTCGACACGCACATTTAACAAAGCACCTACCACCACTCACCTAGGAGCCTTGGTTGATCTTTCATAATTTTGATGGCTTCAAAATTTTCGGCAACCCATTGGACATGTCTTGTGGATCAATATCCAGTATCTTCCACTAATTTTGGCATATCAAATTGATTTAGAATATTGACACAATTCCATTCTCAATAATTCAACATGTAACATCTCAATAGATAAAGCATAGTCACGACCATTTACGATCATAGATTCATAATCAAAAATATAATTACTAGCGATTCATCCTTCTCGAACGCAATCATACCCTCCCTGACGAAATATGCCACTGATGCATAACTTGACTCTTTGAGCTGTGAAAGGGACATGCACAATTATGAGGGGACCTACAATTTTTTATGTTTTATTTTTTCATTTTTTGCAAGTTGCAATATCTTTTCATGCGATTGGTAATTCCTATTTGGTTGGTGGGGTTTGGGTGGAAAATGCATCACAATTTCCGTAGTTTTAGGCCTTTCGGCATTCCCTTTTGGACCCATACAAGAATAGATTCATTTAATCTTATTTCTAAAACGGGTGAGTTGGGGCATCCACCATGATGCCATTCAACTGCTTTGAGTCGCTACATATGATGAGACTTTTTCTTGTGTCATGATCCATTCTTGATGTTCTCTTTTCTTCTTTTACAACAGTTTCAGCTGGTCGCTCTACTAAGGATTCATTTGACATGAATTTTACTTTTACTTTTGCTTCCTGTAGAAGAACTTTTGAAATAAGTTATCTTAATTTTTGTTTAAAAATTAATTTTTAAAAAGAATTCTTACTCCTAAAGTGCTTTTAGAGGAAACCAAATTAGACCAACTCCCTCTAAAAACTATTCTAACCATTAAAAGCACTTTTATAAAATTAAACAAACAGATCCAAAGCAAATTTTGGATCCTAAAAGCTCATTTTGACATTTCAAAACCTATGCCAAACAAACCCCAAAATGTAATCGATGAAGATAATATTCCTTATTAAGTTCCTGTTTGGTGCCCATTAAAAATAATTTTTTGTTGAAAATGAGTTCTAAAATAATGACTTTTAGATTTATGTGCAAAATATTTTATTATATGTAGTAGTTTTAGAGAGGAAAAATGGTTTTGGAGAATGCAAACAAGCATGGGCTAAACAGCCCCCGGGAAAAGAACAGAAAGGATAGACTCATAAAACTGATAGTTATACCACAAGGTCAGCCCTCAATAACTGCAGACACAAATAAGAAAACAGTGCATTTCGAATATTACATATATACATCAGTTTTCTCGTTTCCATGAAACAAGGGCTAGTATATAAAAGAAAGAAATACTTGTATACAGCTGATTAGCAAGAAGGAAATATCATTTCCTATACTATTCAATATCCGGATTAAAGACCGAGCCATCAATGTGTTACAAAATGCCAAAATGATCATCCAAGACTCATCATCCGATCGTTGCAGCCTTCACTAGGTCGAAAGCTTCGTATAATGTTAGCATCTAAAGTCAACTCAAATCAGGTCAGTTGTTAAGGTCTGGTCAGGCTGTTGATACTAGGATATACTTTGTAATATATTTGTTCTCAGACTATTGTCTTTGACCTGTTAAATTTATATACCAAAGGAAAAATAGTCAATCATTGATCTAATAAAAGATTATGTGGAGAGTTGAGGAAAAATGAATTTTACCTGCATGGCTGCTAACATGGATGTAAGACCTGTGCATCGTTCAAGCAAAACCCGCTCTTTTGCAGTAACTTGGGCAAGTTCTGCCGACAAAGAATTCACTTCTTCGACCTGAAATATGATTAATATGGTTCGACCACGGGTCAGTTATGCAAATAGAACAGCTTTCAACTGAAGATCAGATTGACACACACTCCTTTTTCTTAACACACAGTAAGCAGCGACTTTAAGCAATGTATGAACAACTAATCCTGAGACTCACTTGAAAGAATTGTTCTGGAACTCTCTAGGATACAGAAAAAGCTAATGGAGAATCAAAATGACAAGGTTTAAGTTAGATTACAGATGGCCATGGCAACCAAGCCCACCCCAAGCTTGAGCTCGACAGGGCTCGCGAGCTGGCTTGTAAAGCAGGCTCATGGATCTGCCCCACGAGTCAGCCCAATGTGAAGTCAAACAGCCTGTGAAGGCACAGGCGGCATTTTTTGCAGCATGTGCAGTCCATGCAAACCTGCAATTTCATTTTATTTTATTTTAAAAAAATTGAAAATTTTATTAAAAAAAGGGGAAAAGATTGCAGGCAGCTCGGCCCAGTTTACTACAGGCCGAGTCCAAGCTATCTTTTTGCTGCAAGTCGCTCAGAACTCAGCTTGCTGACCAACAAGCCGAGCCGACCTCTGAGTTGGGCGAGCCAAGACAAGCTGGCTTGACCCATTGCCATGGCTACGTTACAGATATAGAACTGAACTCGACTTAGGTGCAACTTCGATGTTAATTGAAATTTGAAGTACAAATAATCCAAAACGTCGGACGCATGCGAACAAAAGTCCAAAGTCCGCTAGACATGGTTACAGTCTTGGGTCCATAAAAGAATTGAACTACTCCCATAACACGTTGAAACCCCAAATCCCAACAATTGGTATCAAAGCCAAGCCCAGAAGATGCGCAAAATGAATTTTCAGACATTTGAAAAAGATTCGAACGATGATGTGGTCTCTAGATAATCATGATAGCAAGAGATTTCATGAAGGTGAACTCTTGAGGTCGGGAAAGCCTCCATGGTAACGCAAGACTGGTGCAATGGACATGATAGATCTCATGGTTGAAATAAGATGAAACGAAGAAGATTATCACTCGATGGAGTCCCTGATGATCATTTGTGGGCCAAAACGATGCGTGTACAAACAAAGATCCCACCTTGATTAGACACAGGATGCTCTTAGGTTTATAAAGAGGATTGGTCTATTTCACCTAATAGGTCAACCTTCTGGTATAGAAGCCCAAGTCCCAACACTAGATCATTTAATAAGCGTTTAACAAGATCATAGATCAATCCTAAGCACAGCCTCTTCTATTTTGCAGAAAAATGCAAGCAGAAGAAGCTTTCGTGCAAGTCTTTCTACTCTAACACCTTGCCTTTCTGCTTGATTTACACTAGGAAAACAAACAAAAGAAAATTCCAGTAACACAATATCCATCTGAATTTGCTTCCAAGTACATAGCAGTGAACCAGTCCTTGCTGGATTGCATTTCATAGTGTATTAAATTCACAAAAACTGTCATAATCAAGAAGCAGCGTTCAGGTAAAACACGAGTTCATAAGATTACCGTCGGTAGAAGTGAATATATTGATGATGTCATATCCTGCATAACATCAACTGCTGAACCAATAGCATCCTTCAAGCTCGGGATGTCGGCCTGGAAAATTGAAAAGATTGTTGATTTTATCAATCACGACAGGAAATTGTTTCAACATTAGACACAAAGCAATAAGTATCTCGAGACCATACAGTTGCTCCTCCAACAACTGGAAGGCGAAGAGTGCTAGCTTTCAAAGCTTCAATAGCTCCAAGCAAAGAGATGGAGTGATCTTTACCCAGAGAACCCCAATGTTCTAAAAACGTCATCTGCAAGAAGATAAGGGAAAATAAATATTTACAGTTGATTAAATCACATTAAGAAGTGTGAATTCACAAACCAACCCCAATTATATTTCAGCAAAAACATAGTTTATATTATTTAAGAGAAAAACTTCTAGAAAATTTACATCCGACAAGAAAGACTATATTGTGAACACGTGAAGGGCTTCATGCGCAATGTTCTTTTATTACCCGTTCTACATGTTCCATGACGTGTGTTAAAAGAAAAAAGACATGCACATTTTTTTGTAGTTTCATCTTCATACGATGGAGTTCTTGAGCATCTTTCAGGACAAGTAAAATGTTAATTTTCCTTATAACATTTTACAATTAAATAGATCCTACTAGGTAGAACCATATCTTACCTTTTTTTTTTTTTTTTTTTTTTTTTTTGCAGAGGTAAGAAATAAAAGGTATATTGGCATTACTATACCCTGCTTGGTTTAGTTAAAAATCAAATTTTTAATAGATTTCAAGAAAAGTTGATTAAATGTGTGGTTGAAAAGTTATAAAAGTTGTGGGTCCCATGAAATGATGGTCGAAAATGAATTTGAAGAAAAACAAGTTTTAGAAAATGGGGGGCCAAACAGAGGCTATTAACATGAATTCATGATTTCATAGTTTTTATCAGGAAAGAAAACTATATCATTTATAATAAAAAATATGTAGAAACTTAATCCAAATATAAATCTGGAGGTATATTTATCATGTAATTTACCTCAACTTGTAGTTTTGTTCGAGTATAGACAACCGTAAAAATTTTCTTCATGTGATTCAGAATTTTGTGCAGTAATTGAAGGCAAAAAGTCTATGAGATTATGACTACTATTGCAGTATAGTCATAAGAGTACCATTTTCTTATTCATGTTTATCAATCCAACTTCATTTTAATATTAATAGTGCTAAATCTCATTTGATCAATCAGATCCCATCAGGTCAAGCCCTGGTTATTGGAATTTCAAGTTATACAATCATTTTGCACAAATGATCTGACAGGAATCTGTAATATGAAACTGATGACGAACACAACAAACAAGAACAAGATCGCGAAAAAGAGGAAGAGAGAGAAGAAAGAGAAGAAGAGGGAGAGAAAAGAGAGAAACTAGATTGAGGAAATATAAGATTTTATTCAATGTCAAAAAGTTGTCTGTACCACAATTAATAGACTCTTTACATAGAGTCTAAGCAAACCTAATTTGAGAAGGAAACCAAGAGAATAAACCCTAACTTAATCAAACTAGAAAATCTATCAAACAATAGCCTAATTCTAGTTATAAAAATAACTAACTTTATTCCCAATCAGAAACAGAAGCGAAGAATAGAGCTTACTTGTCCCTTGAGAACGGAGGCTAGCTTCAACTTTTGTCTAAGCAACTGCAATCGGTGCCTTTTTTTGGTGACAGTATCGCGTAGATGTGAGATTGTTATCCACGCATTCCATAGATTTTTCTGGTATAGAAAAAGATTAAATTCTTAAGATTGTAGACTACCAGGTAGGATTTGTATATGTAGTATGAAACATGTTAAAAGAGTTCAATGAAGTCCCAGACACCAAGAACTAGACATACATTTATGCTACTTGCTTGAAAAGAAGAAGCATAAAATATTCTTGATTCGAAAGTTGTTCATGAGATCCAGATTTAGATATGAATTGCTTCTGAACATACTGAGCAACGTGCACTCCATAACTTGCTTCTGATCATAGAACTGATACGTGTTCAGTAGTTGTATCGACAACAATAATATGGACATTGTATGTGGAAGATAAAGGAAAAGCTAGGAATTTCAAGTTTGTCTCACAAAATCAGCACTCAAAAGGAAAATGAAAATAGAAATCCAAGAGGCTAAATCAACAGTCATAATTTATCTTCCAATTGCAAGAATTCGTATCACACACTCACACCATCATATGCTTAAAATATAATCACTCATATTTTAACTGGCATAATTTAGTAAGAAATTTCAAACATTAAAGTTCATTATGCCCTTGTTTGAGCCTCATTCTTTTCATAAGAATGTATTTTTAAATAGTGTATTGATGGGAAATGTGTGGTTAAAAAATAAGAAAAAATTTTGAATTTGCGTATAATATTATTTTATTAAAGAATGCGTGTTTGAAATGAGACCAAAACATCATTTAAGAATGTATTTTTCAAAAGAATGGGGCTCAAACAGAGGCTATGTTTTGTATATGTAGTTTTTAGCTCAAAGCTTTGTAGCATTAGTTTAAAGATGGAAAGATTTCCCAAACATTCTCAGTGCATATCGAATTTTAGTATCATAAAAATCATGAGAAAGAATAATCAAACAGCTTGGCACATTCCCTTCCTAAATTTCCCCTTTCCATCTCTCATCCTCTTTCCCGTTTAGGAAACATCAAAAATTAAAAAGAATTACACTAAGAGTGTGTTTTGATTGGCTTTATTTTCCATGAAAAATGTCATTTTTCCACCCAAATTCCTACTTCTGACATATTTGATTAACAATTTTTTCATGAAAAATATTTTCAATTTTTCATATGATCATATTTCCCTCAAAAAACAAAGAAAACATTTTCTTTAGGGCTGAGTGATTTTTAATTTCCAGGTAATTCACCCTTTCTTTCTCTCTCAGATACCCACCAATAAAAAATGGACAAATATAATATTTTCTAGATTGAAAATTAAATCAATGAAACACATTTAATTAACAATTTTCATAAAAAAAAAAAAAAAAATTTAGGCAATTCGATTGCCTAAAATTTATTCTCTCTCCATACAAATTTCAAGCTCTCAATCAAACGCAAACCCTAAAATCTTTCTGTAAGGACCATTGTCACATTATATGCTTTTTACTTGACTCCAGTATTTTAATATCTACCTAAATCAATGTAAATCTGATGCATTGATCCTATGACATTTTGATAGCAATTTAATGCTTTAAAACTCTGAATCTATAAATTACATTTTTGTACAACATCAAGATTTTGGCTTTTCAATTTTCTTACACTAATTTCATCACCGGCAAATTTATATAACTAGTAAATATTCCTTTCATAATCAATAACATTTAAAACAACTGAAACTAGAAAATAAATTTTAAGGATGCTTTTGGGAATCATTTGTTGTCATTCAATCTAGCACCACGTCAGGTGATAAGTCCAATGAAATCAAATCTTTCTCAACCAATTGTGCCATGTTAAGCTTGATCTACCTCTCCATCCTCCACCTTCTTCAACCAGATTCACATCATTTCTCAGCATCGGGAGTTCACTTATGAATAGCGAAACTCAACCATCTAGTCATATTTCCTTAATTTATTATCAACTGATTGTGCTACCTCCACTGGGTGAATAATTTATTTTGAATGCCATTGAAGCAAAAGGTGCTAGCATGTGAAGGTGGACAATGTGCTCCAGGGGATTTGGTATTATACCTATTCTAATATGGCCATACATCTGCCATTATAACATCCTCATTCTGCTACAATCATGTTATCTAACCAATTTATACCATGTTCACTATGCCCCTGTTTGGCAACCATTTTCTAAAATTATTTTCCTCCTTAAACTCATTTTCACTCAGACACTTCACGAGTCTCACAGCTTTTATCAATTTTTCAATCACACATTTTAATTATTTATCAAAATCTACTAAAAATCTAATTTTTAGCTAAACCAAACAACGGCTTAATTTATTCTCAGTTTGAGCCACCTCCACTTGGTGGTGTATATTGTAATTCATAATTTCTATCTAATCTATCATAAAATCATTATTTTTGCTACAATCAAGTCTCATAATTTGTTACGATGAAATTAACTGTGCATCTAAACTATTGAGAGCTTATCGTGTTTAATGAAACTAGTAGGACTTTTTCTTCTATTATTATGTTCAAGCATTCCTGCTCAAACTCTTCCAAATTCTTCAGTACAATACTCCATCTCTATCACTTAGGACGATGAAAAACAAAGTTACAAAGGAGAAAATATATTTTTTCATCAATGAAAGTTGAGACTGCTCCCCTCAAGTCACCTTTTTTCTCTTCCACGGATATTGTACATTTCTTCTCTAACTGATGGCTAGGACAAAAAACCTTATCTCCACTCTAGCTTTAAGCCCACTTTCAGTTGTCAAGGGCTCAAGTACTTCAACTAATCAAAACGTAAAGGCGTCATCCTCTAGCCTACTAGAATTTCCTACTCTCCATTTTCCTTTTTGATAAGTAACCTAACACGAGAATTCATAAAAACAGGCATTCGTACTTGCTTTCAAATTTATCTGGGATTGATCTAATTATTTTTCAACTCAGTATTGAAATTTATCTCAGCTTTCCCTACAATGGTTGGCATATCTGGGAAGTGGGAACTTTATCATCTTTCCCTGTAATATTTTTCACGCTCACTGAAATAGTCGACTCCCTGTTTTCCAACAAAATGTTAGGAGTACAAGGCATTCAAGCTTTCTCATTTGACCACGTAAAGAAAATGACTAAAATCACAATCAGAAATATCATTATAAACACTTGTTACAAGTGCATAATTCTAAAATCTGAAATTTTAGAGGAAAAGTCCGTAGGATAAGAAATCTAAGTAGCCAACTATAATCTCCACTCGTGTTATTTCGATGGACAATATACGTCTTCATCTCAAAGACTTTACTTTCCTGAAAACCATATTACACACTAAGATCATCCCTAAAAAATTTCCAACAAAATAAATGTCTTTAAAGTTTCAAATTCGCCCTGCGAAAGATCACATGATGTAATAGAAACAGTAAGTCCGGGTATGACCATATGCATCGTTAAAGATTCAGTCCTTAATATGTTCAGCAAATTGTTCACATAGAGCGTGTAAAGAGAAGCAACACAGTTACATGTAGGGGAATATATCCTTGTGAGAAGAAGTGTACTAAGCTCATTGGCTTACATGACAATTGACGCAAGGAGCAAATTGTCCCTAAGTTTAGTCATACGTCTGTCACATTCGTATCTTAAATGTTATCTGTAGGTGAACCAAAATAGGGAAAGAGTCTTAAATTCTGATAGGAGCTTCTAACCGTTAGAAATAAACTCGCTTGGTCCACCATGAATGTAAAGTGATCCAAGAGATAAATTGTCTTAAAAAAAATATTTCGATCATCATTCTTAAAAAGGCATATGCAGATTATTGTTAAAGAAGTTCAAAGTAAGAAGTTTAATTCTAAAATAAGATTCTCACCTCTGCACCGTGTCTCTGCACCAGCAAGATCACTTCAGTCCTAGCATTGGCAAAACGCCACTGGAGGTGCCGATTATACAGAAGCCTCAAAAAGTGTGCATCAGCAATATGGTTTTCGCCTACTTTCCCTCTTCGAACATCAACAGAAAAACTAAGAACAGATGGTGTCTCATTGAAATTATTAGTAATGGTGCTAACAGTATTTCTGACACGAGATGGACTAAGTCCCCGGGATGGAGATGATCCCACAGGTGTCATAAGCTTGCTCGGAGATGCAGGTCTAATACCTCCACGAATAGGGGATGACAATGGACCATCACTTGCATACTTTTTCAACTTTGGAGGCACAATTAGTTTTGAACTGGGATTTGCTGATGAAGGAGAGCCTGGATCCTGCAACCTCCTCAACCGACTATTGGTTTCTTGCCAAAACCTAGCTGAATTAACAATTCCACGAGGACCACTTTTTCCACGGAAACCCCCTCCACTTTCTCGAACTCCAGTTGTACTACCAGAAGAGACACTGTCTGAATCGGATGCAGTGAGATCAGATGGTACAGATGACTCATTATTAGCCAAATTCCTATCTATAACTCGTTGAGATGTCTTTAAAAGATCTGAATAGCCCAAATCAAGATTCAACCTGCCATCAAGTGACGCCCTCCTCTCATCAATCATAGATTGTTGCAATGCTCGAACCACATTCCCAGATCCAATGAGCGTATTCCTCTCTACACCACCACTGCTACAATTCAAACTCCTTGACAATGGATTCACCGGCCGGTTCTTCGTCGGCCACCTATGCTGATCAACATTCTTAGAATTTGCTACTTGATCTCCTCCCCTCTCACCCTTTCCTCTCAATGGAGTAGCAGAACTCCTCTCCGGAGTACCATTCCTCACACTAATCAAATTAGATGAAGGCAGGGAAACCTTACTCTTAGAATTCTCTACTTGATCTCCTCCCCTGTCACCCTTTCCTCTCAATGGAGTACCACTTCTCCTCCTCTCTGGAGTACCCTTCCTCACACTACTCAAATTAGGTGAAGGAGGGGCAACCTTAGTCTTACTAAATGGTAGAGAAAAGGCTTCACCTTGAAAGGAAACTGATAAACTCCGAGTCGATGTGACCAGCAACTTAGCGGCTGCAGAAACTTCAGTCAAATTCCCATGCCTGGAATCAAGATCAGGTGCTAAAGGCCTGGCAGCCACGGGCCGCCTACGGTCTGCGGACACAGACCTCTTGGGGCCTAAAGAAGGAATCTTTGACACCGGGGTTAAGTTTCTTGAAACTAAAGGAGAGGGATACCTTCCAGAAGAAGAGGAAGATGAGGAAACTGAAGAGGAATACGAAGTGGAAGTAGAACTTGAAGGGGACATGTATCTTGAAGAAACAATTCTAGATTTGGGCCTCCTGGGATTGTTTGAAAACCCATTACAATCATCTTTTTCAGAAGACAATAATGGAGGTCTTCTTGAAGCTATAATTTTGGGGTTTTCAGAAACAGCAGCCACCATCTTCACAACCAAGAAAGTACATACACATACATACAGAATAAAAAATGGAAATTCACCTCACATTGTACTTTCAAACCAAAATAAACTTACCTAGCAGCCCTTCTATCATCACCATAGGCAAACCTGCAAGAAAAATCAAGAAATCTCACTGTAACTCAAGAAACCATAATGGGTCTTCGCGCAAGATTCCACATTTTCCCGAGATTTCTTGGTATAAATGTAATGGATTACAGTTCTGCTAGTTTCCCCAAAAAAAACTGAAAAAAGTTGTAATTTCCCGGCCAGAATTAAGAGAGAGAGAGAGTGTGTGGGACAGAAATGGTGTCGGGGGAGTTGAGATTTGGGGGCACAGAGTTTTTCGTACAAGGAGTGGCCAGTGGGCACTGGGTAAAGGGGTAGGGGTGAACTTTGGAGAGTCCTTACGCGAACCAATGTTACAACTTTTCATTAATAATTTTTTAACGGTTTTAGCGATTTTTAATATTTAGATTTTAATATTTTAATGATGAGAAAATTACATAACTGCTTGCATTTGTTTGTTCCAAACGCGATGATAGGGGTTGATGGACTGTCTCAACTCCTAACTCCTCATTAGCCCCACAAAATTTATAACTTAATCCAACTATAACATTTAATTAAATAATAATAATTAAAATTTTATTGTATATTAAAGTTGACGATCATCTGTACCCAAAAAAAAAGTTGCATGATTTTAAAAGAATTAACGTTCCGACTTGAGGGTTGAGATAACAATATGAACCGGCACAACTACTAAACGAAAAGGAAGTCTCGAGCTCGTGTCTAGAGTGAGAGTTTTGTAGATATAGATCATCATAAATTTTGTCGAGGTCGGTAACGTATCATATTAATTTATTGATGGATAAAAATTTTGTGAATCTTAATATTTAAATTAAATGTATTATCGACCAATGAATTAATATGACACGTTATTAGCACCTAGCATAAGAAGCACTAATGGTCATTAAATTATTCCTAATTATGGAATTGATTTTCTAATTATTATTGTTTAGCTTATATTAAGCATCAGATGACGTGACGGACTGCAATAAATGTTATAATCAATTTTGTAACCAATCATTACCTCCCAACATCTATTGTAGTGTGTCATCATTTGATGTTTAACATAAGCTAAGCTTCAATACTTTGAAAATCAATCCTTCCTATTACAAGTTGGTCTCTAATTTTAAAAAGAAGCAAGCGAAGTTCTTGTTTTAACCATTTAAAAAAAAAATTTATTTCTTTCAAATTTATTTTTAATCACACATTCTTCCACTAAATAATTTTACACATAAACTTAAATTTTTTTTTACTTTTTAATCACGCATTATTCACTTATTCCAATAAAAACAGTATAATTCCATGTTATTATTTTTCAACCGAAGTTGGTGTCGAGAAATTTGCAAAATCTACCGTTTATAATTTTGTCGTTATTTGGTTATGGGATGCAACACCGCTTTCAATCTCTAACCCCTTGCTTTTGAAGCAAATTCATGCATTT
>NC_036241.1:11330972-11423579 GCF_002742605.1 Olea europaea var. sylvestris | reverse complement strand
TTCCTTTTTTTTTTTTTTTTTTTTTTTTTTTGCAGAGGTAAGAAATAAAAGGTATATTGGCATTACTATACCCTGCTTGGTTTAGTTAAAAATCAAATTTTTAATAGATTTCAAGAAAAGTTGATTAAATGTGTGGTTGAAAAGTTATAAAAGTTGTGGGTCCCATGAAATGATGGTCGAAAATGAATTTGAAGAAAAACAAGTTTTAGAAAATGGGGGGCCAAACAGAGGCTATTAACATGAATTCATGATTTCATAGTTTTTATCAGGAAAGAAAACTATATCATTTATAATAAAAAATATGTAGAAACTTAATCCAAATATAAATCTGGAGGTATATTTATCATGTAATTTACCTCAACTTGTAGTTTTGTTCGAGTATAGACAACCGTAAAAATTTTCTTCATGTGATTCAGAATTTTGTGCAGTAATTGAAGGCAAAAAGTCTATGAGATTATGACTACTATTGCAGTATAGTCATAAGAGTACCATTTTCTTATTCATGTTTATCAATCCAACTTCATTTTAATATTAATAGTGCTAAATCTCATTTGATCAATCAGATCCCATCAGGTCAAGCCCTGGTTATTGGAATTTCAAGTTATACAATCATTTTGCACAAATGATCTGACAGGAATCTGTAATATGAAACTGATGACGAACACAACAAACAAGAACAAGATCGCGAAAAAGAGGAAGAGAGAGAAGAAAGAGAAGAAGAGGGAGAGAAAAGAGAGAAACTAGATTGAGGAAATATAAGATTTTATTCAATGTCAAAAAGTTGTCTGTACCACAATTAATAGACTCTTTACATAGAGTCTAAGCAAACCTAATTTGAGAAGGAAACCAAGAGAATAAACCCTAACTTAATCAAACTAGAAAATCTATCAAACAATAGCCTAATTCTAGTTATAAAAATAACTAACTTTATTCCCAATCAGAAACAGAAGCGAAGAATAGAGCTTACTTGTCCCTTGAGAACGGAGGCTAGCTTCAACTTTTGTCTAAGCAACTGCAATCGGTGCCTTTTTTTGGTGACAGTATCGCGTAGATGTGAGATTGTTATCCACGCATTCCATAGATTTTTCTGGTATAGAAAAAGATTAAATTCTTAAGATTGTAGACTACCAGGTAGGATTTGTATATGTAGTATGAAACATGTTAAAAGAGTTCAATGAAGTCCCAGACACCAAGAACTAGACATACATTTATGCTACTTGCTTGAAAAGAAGAAGCATAAAATATTCTTGATTCGAAAGTTGTTCATGAGATCCAGATTTAGATATGAATTGCTTCTGAACATACTGAGCAACGTGCACTCCATAACTTGCTTCTGATCATAGAACTGATACGTGTTCAGTAGTTGTATCGACAACAATAATATGGACATTGTATGTGGAAGATAAAGGAAAAGCTAGGAATTTCAAGTTTGTCTCACAAAATCAGCACTCAAAAGGAAAATGAAAATAGAAATCCAAGAGGCTAAATCAACAGTCATAATTTATCTTCCAATTGCAAGAATTCGTATCACACACTCACACCATCATATGCTTAAAATATAATCACTCATATTTTAACTGGCATAATTTAGTAAGAAATTTCAAACATTAAAGTTCATTATGCCCTTGTTTGAGCCTCATTCTTTTCATAAGAATGTATTTTTAAATAGTGTATTGATGGGAAATGTGTGGTTAAAAAATAAGAAAAATTTTGAATTTGCGTATAATATTATTTTATTAAAGAATGCGTGTTTGAAATGAGACCAAAACATCATTTAAGAATGTATTTTTCAAAAGAATGGGGCTCAAACAGAGGCTATGTTTTGTATATGTAGTTTTTAGCTCAAAGCTTTGTAGCATTAGTTTAAAGATGGAAAGATTTCCCAAACATTCTCAGTGCATATCGAATTTTAGTATCATAAAAATCATGAGAAAGAATAATCAAACAGCTTGGCACATTCCCTTCCTAAATTTCCCCTTTCCATCTCTCATCCTCTTTCCCGTTTAGGAAACATCAAAAATTAAAAAGAATTACACTAAGAGTGTGTTTTGATTGGCTTTATTTTCCATGAAAAATGTCATTTTTCCACCCAAATTCCTACTTCTGACATATTTGATTAACAATTTTTTCATGAAAAATATTTTCAATTTTTCATATGATCATATTTCCCTCAAAAAACAAAGAAAACATTTTCTTTAGGGCTGAGTGATTTTTAATTTCCAGGTAATTCACCCTTTCTTTCTCTCTCAGATACCCACCAATAAAAAATGGACAAATATAATATTTTCTAGATTGAAAATTAAATCAATGAAACACATTTAATTAACAATTTTCATAAAAAAAAAAAAAAAAAATTTAGGCAATTCGATTGCCTAAAATTTATTCTCTCTCCATACAAATTTCAAGCTCTCAATCAAACGCAAACCCTAAAATCTTTCTGTAAGGACCATTGTCACATTATATGCTTTTTACTTGACTCCAGTATTTTAATATCTACCTAAATCAATGTAAATCTGATGCATTGATCCTATGACATTTTGATAGCAATTTAATGCTTTAAAACTCTGAATCTATAAATTACATTTTTGTACAACATCAAGATTTTGGCTTTTCAATTTTCTTACACTAATTTCATCACCGGCAAATTTATATAACTAGTAAATATTCCTTTCATAATCAATAACATTTAAAACAACTGAAACTAGAAAATAAATTTTAAGGATGCTTTTGGGAATCATTTGTTGTCATTCAATCTAGCACCACGTCAGGTGATAAGTCCAATGAAATCAAATCTTTCTCAACCAATTGTGCCATGTTAAGCTTGATCTACCTCTCCCTCCTCCACCTTCTTCAACCAGATTCACATCATTTCTCAGCATTGGGAGTTCACTTATGAATAGCGAAACTCAACCATCTAGTCATATTTCCTTAATTTATTATCAACTGATTGTGCTACCTGCACTTGGTGAATAATTTATTTTGAATGCCATTGAAGCAAAAGGTGCTAGCATGTGAAGGTGGACAATGTGCTCCAGGGGATTTGGTATTATACCTATTCTAATATGGCCATACATCTGCCATTATAACATCCTCATTCTGCTACAATCATGTTATCTAACCAATTTATACCATGTTCACTATGCCCCTGTTTGGCAACCATTTTCTAAAATTATTTTCCTCCTTAAACTCATTTTCACTCAGACACTTCACGAGTCTCACAGCTTTTATCAATTTTTCAATCACACATTTTAATTATTTATCAAAATCTACTAAAAATCTAATTTTTAGCTAAACCAAACAACGGCTTAATTTATTCTCAGTTTGAGCCACCTCCACTTGGTGGTGTATATTGTAATTCATAATTTCTATCTAATCTATCATAAAATCATTATTTTTGCTACAATCAAGTCTCATAATTTGTTACGATGAAATTAACTGTGCATCTAAACTATTGAGAGCTTATCGTGTTTAATGAAACTAGTAGGACTTTTTCTTCTATTATTATGTTCAAGCATTCCTGCTCAAACTCTTCCAAATTCTTCAGTACAATACTCCATCTCTATCACTTAGGACGATGAAAAACAAAGTTACAAAGGAGAAAATATATTTTTTCATCAATGAAAGTTGAGACTGCTCCCCTCAAGTCACCTTTTTTCTCTTCCACGGATATTGTACATTTCTTCTCTAACTGATGGCTAGGACAAAAAACCTTATCTCCACTCTAGCTTTAAGCCCACTTTCAGTTGTCAAGGGCTCAAGTACTTCAACTAATCAAAACGTAAAGGCGTCATCCTCTAGCCTACTAGAATTTCCTACTCTCCATTTTCCTTTTTGATAAGTAACCTAACACGAGAATTCATAAAAACAGGCATTCGTACTTGCTTTCAAATTTATCTGGGATTGATCTAATTATTTTTCAACTCAGTATTGAAATTTATCTCAGCTTTCCCTACAATGGTTGGCATATCTGGGAAGTGGGAACTTTATCATCTTTCCCTGTAATATTTTTCACGCTCACTGAAATAGTCGACTCCCTGTTTTCCAACAAAATGTTAGGAGTACAAGGCATACAAGCTTTCTCATTTGACCACGTAAAGAAAATGACTAAAATCACAATCAGAAATATCATTATAAACACTTGTTACAAGTGCATAATTCTAAAATCTGAAATTTTAGAGGAAAAGTCCGTAGGATAAGAAATCTAAGTAGCCAACTATAATCTCCACTCGTGTTATTTCGATGGACAATATACGTCTTCATCTCAAAGACTTTACTTTCCTGAAAACCATATTACACACTAAGATCATCCCTAAAAAATTTCCAACAAAATAAATGTCTTTAAAGTTTCAAATTCGCCCTGCGAAAGATCACATGATGTAATAGAAACAGTAAGTCCGGGTATGACCATATGCATCGTTAAAGATTCAGTCCTTAATATGTTCAGCAAATTGTTCACATAGAGCGTGTAAAGAGAAGCAACACAGTTACATGTAGGGGAATATATCCTTGTGAGAAGAAGTGTACTAAGCTCATTGGCTTACATGACAATTGACGCAAGGAGCAAATTGTCCCTAAGTTTAGTCATACGTCTGTCACATTCGTATCTTAAATGTTATCTGTAGGTGAACCAAAATAGGGAAAGAGTCTTAAATTCTGATAGGAGCTTCTAACCGTTAGAAATAAACTCGCTTGGTCCACCATGAATGTAAAGTGATCCAAGAGATAAATTGTCTTAAAAAAAATATTTCGATCATCATTCTTAAAAAGGCATATGCAGATTATTGTTAAAGAAGTTCAAAGTAAGAAGTTTAATTCTAAAATAAGATTCTCACCTCTGCACCGTGTCTCTGCACCAGCAAGATCACTTCAGTCCTAGCATTGGCAAAACGCCACTGGAGGTGCCGATTATACAGAAGCCTCAAAAAGTGTGCATCAGCAATATGGTTTTCGCCTACTTTCCCTCTTCGAACATCAACAGAAAAACTAAGAACAGATGGTGTCTCATTGAAATTATTAGTAATGGTGCTAACAGTATTTCTGACACGAGATGGACTAAGTCCCCGGGATGGAGATGATCCCACAGGTGTCATAAGCTTGCTCGGAGATGCAGGTCTAATACCTCCACGAATAGGGGATGACAATGGACCATCACTTGCATACTTTTTCAACTTTGGAGGCACAATTAGTTTTGAACTGGGATTTGCTGATGAAGGAGAGCCTGGATCCTGCAACCTCCTCAACCGACTATTGGTTTCTTGCCAAAACCTAGCTGAATTAACAATTCCACGAGGACCACTTTTTCCACGGAAACCCCCTCCACTTTCTCGAACTCCAGTTGTACTACCAGAAGAGACACTGTCTGAATCGGATGCAGTGAGATCAGATGGTACAGATGACTCATTATTAGCCAAATTCCTATCTATAACTCGTTGAGATGTCTTTAAAAGATCTGAATAGCCCAAATCAAGATTCAACCTGCCATCAAGTGACGCCCTCCTCTCATCAATCATCGATTGTTGCAATGCTCGAACCACATTCCCAGATCCAATGAGCGTATTCCTCTCTACACCACCACTGCTACAATTCAAACTCCTTGACAATGGATTCACCGGCCGGTTCTTCGTCGGCCACCTATGCTGATCAACATTCTTAGAATTTGCTACTTGATCTCCTCCCCTCTCACCCTTTCCTCTCAATGGAGTAGCAGAACTCCTCTCCGGAGTACCATTCCTCACACTAATCAAATTAGATGAAGGCAGGGAAACCTTACTCTTAGAATTCTCTACTTGATCTCCTCCCCTGTCACCCTTTCCTCTCAATGGAGTACCACTTCTCCTCCTCTCTGGAGTACCCTTCCTCACACTACTCAAATTAGGTGAAGGAGGGGCAACCTTAGTCTTACTAAATGGTAGAGAAAAGGCTTCACCTTGAAAGGAAACTGATAAACTCCGAGTCGATGTGACCAGCAACTTAGCGGCTGCAGAAACTTCAGTCAAATTCCCATGCCTGGAATCAAGATCAGGTGCTAAAGGCCTGGCAGCCACGGGCCGCCTACGGTCTGCGGACACAGACCTCTTGGGGCCTAAAGAAGGAATCTTTGACACCGGGGTTAAGTTTCTTGAAACTAAAGGAGAGGGATACCTTCCAGAAGAAGAGGAAGATGAGGAAACTGAAGAGGAATACGAAGTGGAAGTAGAACTTGAAGGGGACATGTATCTTGAAGAAACAATTCTAGATTTGGGCCTCCTGGGATTGTTTGAAAACCCATTACAATCATCTTTTTCAGAAGACAATAATGGAGGTCTTCTTGAAGCTATAATTTTGGGGTTTTCAGAAACAGCAGCCACCATCCTCACAACCAAGAAAGTACATACACATACATACAGAATAAAAAATGGAAATTCACCTCACATTGTACTTTCAAACCAAAATAAACTTACCTAGCAGCCCTTCTATCATCACCATAGGCAAACCTGCAAGAAAAATCAAGAAATCTCACTGTAACTCAAGAAACCATAATGGGTCTTCGCGCAAGATTCCACATTTTCCCGAGATTTCTTGGTATAAATGTAATGGATTACAGTTCTGCTAGTTTCCCCAAAAAAAACTGAAAAAAGTTGTAATTTCCCGGCCAGAATTAAGAGAGAGAGAGAGTGTGTGGGACAGAAATGGTGTCGGGGGAGTTGAGATTTGGGGGCACAGAGTTTTTCGTACAAGGAGTGGCCAGTGGGCACTGGGTAAAGGGGTAGGGGTGAACTTTGGAGAGTCCTTACGCGAACCAATGTTACAACTTTTCATTAATAATTTTTTAACGGTTTTAGCGATTTTTAATATTTAGATTTTAATATTTTAATGATGAGAAAATTACATAACTGCTTGCATTTGTTTGTTCCAAACGCGATGATAGGGGTTGATGGACTGTCTCAACTCCTAACTCCTCATTAGCCCCACAAAATTTATAACTTAATCCAACTATAACATTTAATTAAATAATAATAATTAAAATTTTATTGTATATTAAAGTTGACGATCATCTGTACCCAAAAAAAAAGTTGCATGATTTTAAAAGAATTAACGTTCCGACTTGAGGGTTGAGATAACAATATGAACCGGCACAACTACTAAACGAAAAGGAAGTCTCGAGCTCGTGTCTAGAGTGAGAGTTTTGTAGATATAGATCATCATAAATTTTGTCGAGGTCGGTAACGTATCATATTAATTTATTGATGGATAAAAATTTTGTGAATCTTAATATTTAAATTAAATGTATTATCGACCAATGAATTAATATGACACGTTATTAGCACCTAGCATAAGAAGCACTAATGGTCATTAAATTATTCCTAATTATGGAATTGATTTTCTAATTATTATTGTTTAGCTTATATTAAGCATCAGATGACGTGACGGACTGCAATAAATGTTATAATCAATTTTGTAACCAATCATTACCTCCCAACATCTATTGTAGTGTGTCATCATTTGATGTTTAACATAAGCTAAGCTTCAATACTTTGAAAATCAATCCTTCCTATTACAAGTTGGTCTCTAATTTTAAAAAGAAGCAAGCGAAGTTCTTGTTTTAACCATTTAAAAAAAAAATTTATTTCTTTCAAATTTATTTTTAATCACACATTCTTCCACTAAATAATTTTACACATAAACTTAAATTTTTTTTTACTTTTTAATCACGCATTATTCACTTATTCCAATAAAAACAGTATAATTCCATGTTATTATTTTTCAACCGAAGTTGGTGTCGAGAAATTTGCAAAATCTACCGTTTATAATTTTGTCGTTATTTGGTTATGGGATGCAACACCGCTTTCAATCTCTAACCCCTTGCTTTTGAAGCAAATTCATGCATTTATTATTATTTTTTTATTATTATTATACTTTTCTTTTCTTTTTTCTTTTCTTTTTTTTTTTTTGTGCGCGACTGCGCGTGCAAAAAAGGAAATGAGGGACAATGCTTCCATTAGATTTTGGTATGCTAAGTCAACAAGAAATAAATATATATATTTATCATTACTTATAGTGTCTACGAGTTATAGAGGATTGATCGTCTTATTTAGCCACGAGAAGTTATCAAAATCGGCAATGTGATAAAAGCGTAATTTGCTATTATTAATTAGATATTGTCTTCGGGTGTCGTAAATTCGCTTGTTAACATGATCTACCAGCTAATCATTTATCAATGTATCGTTGAACCATTTGTTGGGTATTTTAAGGAGGGGATTATTTGTAGTTCGGTTGAATTTGCAGTTTTTTCTATTATTTGTTTGTGTATTTTTCACTCAAATGGTTAGTTTGAACATATCGTGTTTATCATATATATTACATACATAACAAGTTTGAAGAGTGAATGGTAAGGTAAAATTAATTTTATTGTGTTTGCCAAAGATCTAATAATAAATTTAACAATGAACCGAAGAATTAAAGATCTAATAATCCAACTCCAAATAATAATAATAATAATAATAATAATTGTACATTGTGAATAAGTTTTAAATCCTTGACTAGACATGCAAACTTTTGTCCACACCGCTAATTTCTAAATCCTCTGTCTCTTATCTGTAAAAACAACACAAGTAGGACACGGCAATACACGTTTTTAGTTTTCAACTACGGATTGCAAATAGATATGCCATGTTTGGCTTGGTAGTAGATTTTGATAAAAGTTGATAAAATATTATGAACTTAAAAATATGTAATTAAAAATGAGTGTTGAAAAAAAAGTAAATTTAGATAATGAGGACCAAATAAGAACATAAATAGGATCATAATTCAAAACATCCATGTTTGTGTCTTAATTAATATATTGAATTGTACGAATGTATATATCATTCATCAATATCAATTGTAACACGAGGATTTGAATGCATTACAACAATTCAATATTACATAACTATCAGGTTCAAGCTCGAGCTCAGGTACAAGTAATTGAATTGATTATAAGATACTTTGGATTTGAATTCAACAAGAGCTCCAAATTTTAGATTTTAGAAACAGTGCTTGAGCCCATGTTTAGTTATGATTAAAATTAAATTTTAATCTAAATCAAAGTTAAACAATCAATATTAATCACATATTTTATGGATCCCATAACTTTTCAACCACACATTTCAAAAACTTCTATCACAATCTACTAAAAAATCTAATTTTAATCCCCACCAAATATCTCTTTTAATGAGTGACAATGAGTCACAATGGGACGACATCCACAACTACAAAATTGATTTGTTATCCGTCATTATCAAATAAACATATCGTTTAAATGCAATTCTTTTCCTAAGCTCATGTTAGTTTGATGCCCTTTTCGAGTAATTATTTTTTAAACTGACATTACGAATTGATGTTCGATTATTAGCTTGTTACAATTTGAAAGGATTATCTAAAGTTCTATGATCATACATGATATCAAAAATTGTATACTCGATAGATCGAGAATAGCGAGACACAATTCATAATGTGATCAAAATATGTTGTTCACAATCAATACGTAAAGTTGAACGCTTTATGTTGATAAGATTGTATTGTTCTTATTAATATTTGTCTAGATTTGGGAATAATACACTAATGTTTTTTTCATGCACATTGAACGGAACCACGTAGATGACTCATTTATGACGCTTGGAATGAGACTCTACTAGACTATTAAACAAGTTAACTAAATGCTGAACAAGTAATGTAACTTTGATTGTTAGTTCAAGTTCCTTGAGTTACAAATGAGTAAAATTTTAATTAGAAGATTGATCTTGATACTTTGAAAATCGGGTCAAAACAATTAGAAATCATATACTTGCGATAGTGGAATCCATTAATCATCGAGATGAGACGATCATCGCTTTAAGGTATTGTATTTTTTATAGGCAATTGAACCTGAGCTCGGTAGTCCGATGATGAGATCTACTATAATAAAGTTCAAGAAAACTTGTGCAATTGTAAAATCCTAATTAAGTATTATAGATATGCTCTTTATGTGCACATTTTCATATGGTTTCAGGGTTAGCTGTATTTTCATTTTTCCAAAGAGATAGACAGCTAAGGAGCACAAGGGAGAAAATCTAAAGAATAAAGCATTTGGCTAGACCATTGAAAGTTCCTTTAAGGTTATCATATTCCCTTTCTGTGTGAGGATTTAAAAGCATCCAATAATCTTAAGGTAATCAAGTAATCACTAGAAGCTGTCCAAACGATTATTTCAAGCATAGAATTCCATCACCTTAGCATTGTTGAGTTCACTCTACCAAAATGTATACCTCCTATAGCATACGCAATTGATTTAAGTATAGACGTATCTTCAATCAATAATTTCTTTACATTTTTCAGTAATCAAGCAGTCTGATAGTACCTTATCTCATAGATTCTAACAAAAAATTTCATTTTCAAGATTGTTGACGCAAAATATTACATTTTAATAATTTATTATGAAGGTACCAATGTTGTAAAAACTAGTCCGACCCTACCCATTAAGACATGAAAAATATGACATTAAGAATCGGCAACCTAGCCGCCCAATACCCATTGAACCGGCCCCGGTTTGACCGGCCTGAAAGGGTTAAGTTTTCTTATAAAAACATTTTTTATTAAAATGGTTAAACGTTATGGTGTTGAAGAACTCGGTAATTACATAGCCAATTAATAGACTTTCCCGTCTTTCTCATCCATTCATTTATTTGGACCAGATAGATTTGAACGTATATTATACGTTATTTTGAAATATTTTATAAGTGATTTAAAAATAATAATTAATATCAATTTGGTAGGAGGATTTGATGAGTTTCGAATGAATTAAAGAAAATAAAATTTAGGATAGAAATTTAAAAGAAGAAAATTGTACTCTCAAAATCGAATTTCTATGATTCGAATTTTTTGTGATGATGAGTACTACAAATGAGCAACTTTTTATAGTAGATTTGGTACATAAAAATTATGTATAATTGCAGTAGAGGCCCCAAATCTTTCAAATATTAGCAGAATTTTTCCAAACATTTAATTTGTTGTAACCGTCATCTCCAAACCTTTTGAAATGTTGCAGCGGAGGCCCTTTTAGACGCAAAACATCCAATTTATCGTTAATTGACTAAAAAATTGAGTTTGACCACATTGTTAATATTTTTTATAGAAGGCAAAAGAGTAACTTTCTATTTACTAAATTAAAATGAGTTAAAAATTAAATTAGAAAAAGCAAAAAAGAAAAAAAAGTTGTACATCTTCATCTTCCCCAAGGCCACCGGCCACCATCCCCGGCCACAGCAACGATCAGATCTCTCTCTCCTCTCTTTTTCCTCCCTTTCTCAGCTACAAACCAGCCAGAGGGAAAAGGGAGTTTGTAGCTGAGATCCGAGGCTAATTTTTTGCCTCCATCAATCGACTTCAATGATATTGCAAACACTATCATGTCGTTTTTTCCAATGAGCGGTTCAGTTGAGGCAAGCTCCTCAGCTATGCATTATTAGAGCGTCCCAACCTCGAATTTGCTATCAAGAACCAGTAGTCATAGCCAAGAACTGAGGCTCTCTTTACAGTCTTTTCAAGATCCAATTATGCTCCACCACCACCAAAACGAACAGCCTCACCGGTATCAAATCCCCAGCCACCACACTGAACAAGCCCATATTCGAGCACAAGCACTAGTCCTCCACTTCCACTAGGCCTTGGTGACAACACCGGCTAGTCTAAACACTATCAGCAGCCTAATTTGAATACCAGTGGTAATGCCTAAAGCAGGAGTGGCGGAGAAGCAATATTCTTAATCAATTTGTCGCCAGCTGCCTAGCTATTACTCCAAAATCAGTGTTTTTTTCTCAGAGGGAGCCCCTACAGTCCAGTAATTCACCGTCGCCGATTTTGGTTTAGGTGGGGTTGGGGAAGGGATGGGAGGAAGGAGATGATAAAGGTTTTCCCTTCTTCTTCTTTTTTTTTTTTGGGGGTTTTTTTAATTTAATTAATGTAATTATTTAATTTGGTAAATAAAAAGTTATTATTTTGCTATTTATAAAAATATTAAAAATGTGGTTAAACTCAATTTTTTGGTTAACTAACGGTAAATTGGATGTTTTCCGTCCAAAAGGGCCTCTGCTGCAACATTTCAAAAGGTTTAGGGTGACGGTTGCAACAAATTAAAGGTTTGGGAAAAGTCTACTAATGTTTGAAAGATTTGGGACTTCTGCTGCAATTATCCCTAAAAATTAATTACTAATATATGAATTTAAATACTTATTAAAACTCCTAACTATAAGAATAAAAATAAATTCATCCATAATGACTTTAGATTCATGTAGATCAAAATTCATCAAGTAAAGATTCATTAAGTTTAAATTAACATAAATATTAATTAATTGAGAATTAATAACACAAAATTCATACGCGACAAGAATTTTGTAATATTTATTATATATTAAAAACGAAAAGTAAAATATTATTAAAATAATTGAATTATAATAACGTGATAATCATTTAAAAATTATTCTCACCTGACATGATATTTAATATATTATAAATGTGCAATGGCTATTGCCAACTACTAACTAGTTTACAAATATAAAACTGTACACCAATGAGGAGAGATGAAATCCACGGTGGAAATATTAGCCCGCACACTGTATTTTATTAATTTATTATTAATAAACTTAATACACTTTTAAAAATATATTTTTGTACTTATGTCATAAATATTTAGAATTAAATATACCTTAAAAATCAAGTAAATTTTTTGAATTTTACATACTAAAAGTATTACATTTGTAATTATTTAATAACTTTTTACCCCCTATTGAGTCTCAACTGCACATTGTATGCCTCGACCTTTTTTAATTTTTCTAGTCTATAAACGGTCCGAATTTTAAAATATTGATAAATACTGACAAGCAAAGCATGTAGAATTTAGTCCTTGTTTGACAAGCATTTTTTGAAAAGATTTAAGCTTTAGGTACAGAAAAATTTCAACAGATTCTATATTGGATGCTGTCGAGGTGCTGCTACCTAAAGGAAAATTTCAACAAATTCCATATAGGATGTTGCCGAGGTGCTGCCCTGTTTTCTTGCTTTTCCTTTTTTTCTTTTTCCTTCCTCCAACGAATTTCAATCAAGTGTTGTTTCCGTAACTTTTCTGTGAGATTTTCATGTACTTGTAGCACAGTTGTTTTGAAAATTATTTTTTTCTCATACTTATTTTCAATTATACATTCTCACAATAAAATATTTTTCACATGAATACATTTTAATTTTTACACTTTTTAATCATACATTCTCCAAAAATTTATTATTTAAAAACTCATTCTTCCAGGAAAAAAAAAAAGCGTCAAACAAGGCTTAAATTACAAACATATTTTGGTTGTTGCATTATTGGAAGGCATGTGACTTTAAGTACACCCTAATAGTTCATTAGTTCCAAAGTAATACATCCATGAAGATGATGTTTGTTAAGCAATTAGGTAACCCACTCTCTAAGTGATCACAAACTCAAAACGTTTGATTAGCGCCTGTCATCTCAAGTCCTTTTTAAGTCTAACAACTCTGCTTCTCCATCGCCAATGGGGCCGTAAAAAGTAAAAAACGTAAAACACATTGATTTAAAACACGTCTAGCACATTAAGGGCCTGCTCGACTGATTATGAGAATTGATTTTTGAGAAAATTACCTAGAAATCTACCTTTAAAGATTAATTTTCAGAAAACAAGGGGATTAAATTTTATTTCACAAATGAGGTGGTAATTAAGTTTTGATAATTATAATTAAGAAAAATTTAATTGTATCTAATCTACATATTCACCTTACCCAAACCCCACCCCCACACAACTACCCACGCACCATTCATTTCGAAATCCCTAAAAAAATTTCTCTCACTGCTCTCTCTCTCTCTTCCCTTCCAGGCGCAGAATCGCCGCGTGCAACGACCAAGACCGTCAACCCTAGTCAAAAACATTGTGTTGTTGCCATTGCACAGCGTTAAGAGCTAACGCAGAAGCCGATCGGTGACAGCAGTGATAATTTCAGTGTCACTTCGACGGCGCTATGAGGTCGCTAACGGTGAATCCGACCACTCGCAGTGTGCGATAAGGTCCTAATGATTTGTGTTGACGGAAAGTGGTGGCGGTGTCAAGAGAGTGTTGACTTTGGAGTGGGCTTTTTTCGGCCAACCTGAATGCAGAGCTGGAGGTGCTGAAAGCTCGGGTGGCAAGGCACACTTGAACATTGCTGAGTTTTGATTATAGCATCGTGAATTTCCCAATCATTAGTACCTCAGATATGTGTTTAGAACCGTGATTTGAAGTTAGAAAATCTGCCACTGAATAAGAATGGAATTTTAAAGGTATTAGATTCTATGGGGGTGATTTTGTTGTTAGGGGTGGTGTAGACTGTGATGGTTCTGTTACTGGTGGTGCATGTGGTCGTGTTGAGGTGGTGGTCGTTTAATTTTTTATGTTGTTGGGGGTTGTGGTTGTGGGTAGTTTGTATTGTCGGTGATTTTCTGATTTATGGTGATTCTGTTGTTGGTGATGTGGTAAGGTGGTGGTGGTGTAGATTGTGATTGTTCTGTGGTTGGCTATGATGGTTCTGTGAACGATTGTGACTTGAGATTGACCTAGTCACATATAGTCACACTGAATGCAATTTTGTCACAGTTAGTCACACCAAAAACAAAGTTGGTCACAATTAATCACAGGTCTGCGATTTTGTGTAGATTTGTTTGTAGTGACCCTACGCGATCAAATATGTATTTGTTATGATTGTTTGTGACCAATTTTGTGTTGATTACGATCGGTTGTGACTTGAAATTGACTTGGTCACAGACAGTCACACTGAATACAAATTTGATCACAGTTAATTACACCCAAGACAACGTTGATCACAAGCGTCGGACTATTCATCAGAACAATTTGTCAGAGGGATCGCTGAACAACCATCGAAGGGGGCGTCGAACCGACCACCGGAACAGCCATCGTGATGGTCGCCGAAGCAATCGCCTGATGTAGTGGAATGATAGGATGGCATGGGCCAGGTGACAGAGATGGAAATAATTAATGTATATTATATTATATTTTAATATTTAATAAAATTATTTACCACCTGATTTTTGAAATATTTTAATGAATTTGTTATTTATAAAATATAATATTTAAAACTAGAAGTTATGTTAAGATCTCTGAATTTTTTGACTTTTAAATAGAAAAGCGGATTCCACTTGTAAGTGAAAAAGTCAAAAATGACATCTTAAATAATAAAATAACGATTAAAAAATTAATTTTTTTGAACGAAAGATTAATACCAAACAGGGTTTAAATGAAATGGACAGTTAACAAATGTCGTCATATACCTTTTTCAATATTCTCGTTCAAGCTTGTTTGGTGGAGATGTTTTCTTTTATTTTTTAGCATTATAATCAGTGTGTCCCATAGATGATAGAACGAGATTTAAAAGGTGAAAAAGCATTAAAAGAGAAACACAAACCAGAACTAAAGGAACATGGTCTCTTGCATAAGCGCAGCAAAAGAGAAATCATGTATCTACTCCAAATTCTCATCGGTAACAAGGCCAAGTTTGATGTTGCCCATCACCCAATCCATCATCAAGCATATATAAATTGTCTTAAGCTTTCATGATTCTACAATTCAAAGTAGAATACCACTTTGAAGAAATCTTAGAGAAGGATTTGCCTTCCACAGTATTCTATGGGAATACTAATTCAAGTTGTGCTGAGCATGTTCATTGACTATAATGGATGCAAAGAAGCAATGGTCAAAACTATGAAATAAGCAAATATTAATTTGTCTGTTCAAACATCACTTCAAGTTCAATTATAAACTTGGAATAATCATCCTCAATACATCCATTTTCAGAACAAAGGCAGGAGATGATTTAAAAAGGTAAATCTGAAATAACTAAATGCATCCCATTAAGAGAAATCTTCCTCTAGTACAAAACTTGGCTTGACTGCTTAGCGATACTGCAAAAAAAATAAAAAATTCACGATAATTAGTCATCCTATAAAAAATATAAAATGTGAACCATATAGGCAACGAACCAGTAGATGCTCTAATCGTGCTAGCAAAATTTTTACAATGTTGCACTAGAATCCATCTCTATAGATGTACACAGCTAATGACAAAATCCATCGAAAACTTATCTCTAAGTATATAGATACAATTGCATATAAAAAGCGTTGTACAGAAACCCATGTCATCAAAATATTTCTAAAAAATTCAGCTGATTACCTTGATGAAGCCTATTTCCTTAGCATTGCTGCGAAAGCATTGTCTGCAACACATGAGCCCATACTTTCGAATTATACCATGGGGGTTCCCACAAACACGGCTGCCAAATTAAAGTATTTAAAATGTCAACAGTTATGCTTAACTCCCATGAGAAAACGTGAGGGAAAAATAAAAAATTCTTATTGGTTGTTACACAAGATGGCAAGAAAATTTTGAAGTTCATTTCCAATTATGCCAATGTCTCTTCAAACTAAATACAAATTACCATTAGTTAAAATAGCAATATTGGTACAAAATTTAGAAGGACTTCCCATTATATCTCTTCCGTGATTAAATCAATACACATTAAAGTAACCTAAGATGGCGAGTTTAAAAAAACTTGGTCAAAAATTACAGTTATGTATGCTTTAGTGTAGGGACAGCATGTACTAGAAGAGAAGGTAGAAATAATCTTCTTTCTCCAAAAGAAAGTTGAAAAATGTAAAAAGTGAACAAGAGAACTTGAAAACTCTTAATTACAACATCTATCATATACAATTTTAACTTATTGCAAGTATGAAAACACAATAGTTAACACTGCCCTCATCTGAATTCATGGGTCCAAGACGCATCCAGCACCTCATGAAGCATGATGAATCAGTTGAGAAATTAAAGCTTCCACACCCAAATATGACTGTATGAGACAAACTCCTAACAAACTAAAGGCCCAAAAAGGAACAAAATAAACCTAAATATATCCACACTTTCAGAGTGAAAACTGATAGAACAAAGCAGAAAACCATATAAAATTGACAAGAGGGTATACAAAGAATAAATGAGATAGGAATTCAAATAACGAATATTAGACTCAAAAAACTTACATATATTCTTCGTTTAAAGCCATCACATTCACATTCATGAATTGCCAAGAAATGTAACCAGGACTTGGAGTTTAGAATTAAAATAAACAACTCTTATGTATTATTGTAACTTCAGATTAGGCATCGCGGATCAAGTTGATTAGAACAAAAGATAAATGTGTTGGACATCAGTATAATGCTTGAATTACTAAACAACTTCCTCAAGTCCTTTCAAACAAAGAAATTGGGTACTTTCCATCAATAACCAGGTGGCGAAGAAGATCAACAAAATCATAAATCCACATATAAAATAGGAATTAAAGAAATAACAAACAAAAATCCAGAAATTAACATTGATTAATGAACCGAGACAGTTATACCAAGTGCGGGAGCCAGGGCCGTAGGTTTTGGGATGAGAATTCCAGATGTTGGAGTGCCCCATTCTTCCTCTTCTGCCGAACGAAAGGCTGCTAGGGTTTGCAAGTGAAAAAGACCAACAACGGCGAACAGTAGAGGTTTCGGCTCTAATTGTGCAACGCGAGTATTTATACTGAGCAGCGTCAAAACCCTAGGTCTTTACATCGGTTTTTTTGTTTCGTTGGGGGTATATTTGGAGGAAACACACATAAGTGACTTATCCACTGTAACAAATTTTAATATTGACATTTGATCCATTAAATTAATTAAAAAATTTAATTAAAAAATAATTTTACACACAAAAGGATGATTTTACCCTTCAACATTTACAAATTGTTTTCGAAGGCCCCTCTAACCAATCGACCCAAAGAAAATCAACACCTCAGTTGCCACAAAAACAGTTCGATCAACCACCGGCCAAAATCACCGACGCCATAGTGATTTCGATCAACGACCAGACAATACCTATCTATCATCGGGCGAAACTATTTCGATTAGTTTTCTCGCACAAATTTGTAATTTTTGTTGTTTATAATCAATTGAATTTTTTTTACATTTATTCGGTTTAATTATATTTGATGCATGAGTAGTTAAATTGTGTGGGTCATCCTTAGGTGAAAAATGTGAATTTTTTGTAATTTTTTGGACCTCTCATCTTCGAAAATGACGATTTTCGACGAAAAGATGAAGGGGGAAAGACGTTGAATGTTAACAGTCGGGTTCAATCGGACTGTTAATAGTTAGGTCTTGACTGTTAACAGTCGGCCCATAACTGTTAACAGTCAAATCGATTGTTAATAGTTTGACTCAACTGTTGACATTTAATTTTTTTTAAATATATATTTTTAATTTTTTAATTTTTTTAAATATATTGTCCAAATATATAGAAGATTATTTTTCTTTGTAATTAATTCATTTTTTTATTTGATTAAATAATAATTATGTTATTTTTTTATATAATTGTCTTTTAATTATATGATTTAATAATTGAATATTATCTGAAATTAACAATTTATTTTGTTCCTTTTTTCTAAGAAATAATCTTTGATTATGTTTCCTAATTTATTTAATTAATATTTATATACTTTAATTTTTTTAAATGTATTTAATTTTAAATTTTTTTTTGTACATATATTTTCCAAATGATTAATACAAGATTAATTTTCTTTATAATTTTAATTTGATTAAATAATAATTATGTTATTTATTTATTTAATTTTTATATTCTTTAATTTTTTTAAAATTTATTTAAATAATATTTATATTCTTTAAATTTTTTTGAAAATATATTTAATCTTTAACTTTTAATTTTTTTGTATTCTTTAAATATTAATAATTTCCTTTTGTTGAAAATTTCATTAATTTGTATTTTAATTTAATTAATTATTTTTTACATTTGTATTGAATTTATTTTGTTATTAGCGTCAATGTCTTGGGTATTATATGGTAATTAGAATTCGGTTCCCTTGATTTTTTTAGATTATGCGCTATTTTTTTATCTCTTGTTCAATATTCTAACATTTGAATTTTTGCAGGATGAAGTATCATTTAGATGGGGAGTTGAGACGGATGGCGGGGAAAGCTACTTGGAACAGTAGTTTTGAGAGTTTTACTGCTGTGTTGGAGCTGTTCGATAATCAGCACGGAGATATGCTACGACAATCCTTCTTATGGCCACTTTACCAGTTGTGAAAAGTGCAGTACTCAGGATAGATCATCGATGCACTTCTATATCGATTTCTGAAGCCGGTCGACGGCGATTCCCTCCACTTCGACCTCGGGGGCAAGGTAGTCAGTTTCTCAATGTTTGAGTTTACCTTGATCAGTGGACTGAGGATTACGGACGACGAGCAGCCATTAAGAGAAGCAATAGGCTGTACGAGATGTACTTCCAGGGACATGGCTCGGTGCTTCTACTCGAGTTGATGGTCGCGATCAGAGGGTGCGACCAGATGCTAGATAGATTGAAGCTTGGGTCGGTCAACATCATCGAGAGTGTAATGAGGTGTCATCACAAGAAGACTGTAATCGACATTTCTCACTTGAGAGTTGTTGATAGGGAAATACATTTACAAAAAATATTTTTTTTATTTCTTTTTAAAGTAGATAAAATGTAAACCCTCATCCTTTATTCGGGCTTGGGACTGGCTATATCAATTTTAAGTAGGTGGAGTTAAAAATTATATACAAACAATTTGTTGTAACGTGTACAATTTTTTTAAAAAAATTAAATTTAACGATTAAAAAATAAAGAAATTTTGATTAATATAATTAAATCAAATATCACTTACCTGACGACATGCAATTTCAGCGTATTTATCTTGTAGTCGAAAATGAGCGTCCTGTCAATCATTCACGCACATTAATGCTTCCAAAACATTTTCTTTCGATCGGCTCCTGATATCAGTGAAAACCCTTTTACCTGCACTAAAAGCAGACTCCGAAATAACAGTGCTAACCGGAGGTGTCAGCAGATCTTTCGCAATTACAGAAACAATTGGCCAACGTCTTTCATACTTTAGCCGGAATTCAATTACTTCTTCTGAGCTTTTTTTTAATTGTTCTGTCTTTTGACATATTATGATTGAAATAATCAATTAATTAAGCAGACATCGCATTTTGAGTTTCAATCGATGTTTGATGAGATGCAAATGTAGACGACATGGTACTAGATGAACACATTGCAGTTGCATTATATCTAAATGTATTAATTCCTTGAAATAAATTCATTATTTCGGCATCATTTTCTTCAATTTCAGTCGAAGGAGTAGGTACAGAGAGTACCCGACTAATATTCGCACCCATTCTTTTCGCATATAAATCATACATTCCACATAATGTTTGCTCTGAATTCTTATAGGTGATAGGTGTATCAAGTATTAAAGCTTTATTGATTTGATTAATTACGTATTTAGTTCCCGAAATATTATATCGGGGGTCTATTGCGCATGCTAAAGGAAATAACATAGACATTTTTTCCCAATATTTTCTAAACTTTAATTCCATAGCAATCATAATTTCACTAAAAGCATGATCATTTTTATATATATGGAATGTTCTTGCAATTATATTAAGGCGTTCAAGCACCATACAACTTGTGAAATAATAAATGCTGGATAAAATCTTTTTGGTCTCATAAAATGATTTCAAAAATCGTTTAACTTTCAAAACTAAAATCTAATCGGATTCATTTAACATGCCATCGTCATCACTTCTAATGTGTCTATTGTTATAAAAGTCAGTTCTTAAATTTTCGAAATATTCACATGACTTTAATAGAAAGTAAGTAGAGTTCTATCTATGGCCTACGTCGCTAACAAATGTTTTAACAGTCGTCACCCCTAGTTCGACACAAAAATCTTCAAATGTTTGTTTTCTACTAGGAGAAATCGTAATATATATTATTGCATTCTTAATCCTTTATATGTTTTAAGCCATCTTGCACAATTAAATTCAAGATATGACACACACAATGAATATGAAACAAATACCCACTAAAATCAAGTTGAAGTGTCCTCCACAATTTATCGACGATTACCTTATTAATACTAGTATTATCAAAAGTAAAAGACTGAATTTTAGTCTCACAATTATATTCCCTAACAATACTGATAATAGCATTATATATATTATTAGCATTGTGAGGAAACTCAATAATTCTAAAAGTAATAATTTTTTTATGCATGCATCAAAATGGATCTATATAGTGTGCGATTGCAGCTGTATATGCTCTTTTATTAACCACTTCCCATATATAAGAAGTTAGAGATATAACACCCCCGTATTGTTGCAAATTCATAATTAATTGTTGTTTTGAATTATTGAAATATTGTATTGTATTGGCACGAAGAGTGTTTTGACTTACCCCAACGTACCTTAGTTGCAGATATTCTTTCACGAACGAGACGAAGTGTTGGTTGTCTGCAATAGCCAGAGGCAATTCAATGGCAGCAACAAATTTCACCATTCTGGTTCGAGTATTGTCCTCCGAATACATCTACGTAGATAGGGGTGAAGTCGTATAACTGACGTTTAGACTGCCGAATTGCAATTATGTTTAACCAGCTAGAAGAAGTCCATGTCTGGCCGCACGTACTTTGCAATGGTGGTTGAGATGGATGGTACCAATTCCTTTTTACCATGTCAATCTTTGTTTGCAGTATTTACATACTGCTTTAGATTCTGCAAGGCCATCGACAACTTTTTCCGTTGAAATCAACTTAAAGTGATCCCAACATTTTGCTTTTTTTTGCCCTTTCGCTTTCCTCTTGCATTTGGGATGTTTAATTTGGCATCTTCGTCCTCATGTTCCGCTTCAAGAACGTTAATATCATCCAAATCAATTGGATTTTGATTTCTCTAACCATGAATGTGAACATCTTCAAGTATGAGTATGTCATTTAGATCGGCAAATTTATTTGAAAATTGACTTTGCGGCGTCCTAGGCGATTCATCATGATGTGGCCCATATCCCATATCGAATAAGCTCTCAACAAATAAGCGTTGGTCCATTTGTTTGATTGTTTATGATGAAATCCAAATATAATGACTAGAAAAATATAAATGTAGTGAGCTTGTGAGAATTGAGAACTAGATGAATTGAAATTGTAACTAATAAACTGTAAAAATTGAATCGATATTATATATTTTGCAGCAAAAGAAAGTAAAAACTCGATAAGAGAGTTGAGACTTGAGAGAGTTGAAGTAGTGATTGAGTAATTGATGTGAAAAAAGGGGGAGTTAAGGGGTATTTATAGTAGAAGGGAAAAAAAATAAATTTCCGTAACCGGAACGATCACTGAAAAGTTTCAGTGACCAAACAGTCACTTTTTTTAAAAAGTGACTGTTTTGGTCACTTAATTATAATGAGCCACGAGTCGAGCGGCCCGCTCTGCTCGCCTCCCGATGAGACCCGCTCGGCTCGCGCTCGGGCTTGTGATTTTACGAGCCTGAGCCCCCCACGAGCCCTAGTTCGACGAGTCGCCTCGACCCTTTTGACATCCCTAGTTGGCAGTGAAACATGCTAGAAGTGAGGGTTTCAATCTTTGGGAATAATCATTGGAGGAATGAAAAAGAGAGAGAACGTCCGTCTTTTTAATTTCAGCCCCTTTTTTAATATGTGCCACTCATTTTGTAAAGGGCCTGTGAACCATGCTCTGTACACATTGCGAGATAGGAGTTCCCATATTAAAGTTAACAGCAATTACACAGAAATAATCCTCTTTATCAAGAAGCAATGATGGTAAATTAACAAAATACTTTGAATGCCAATCATTTTTTACCTCTTTGATTCATTGGTTGGTCAAAAACTTTACTAAACCCACCAACTTTCTAATTCAACTAAACAATTCAAAAGCTCCCCACCAAAGAAATTGTCAATGATTTCCATCACCATCTCTGAAATTTCCACTGTCATCTTAAGCTAACATGAATGTGGAATAACTTCTAGACGATCAAGTACTTGGTTGTCTACAGAGAGGAATTAAAAAAAAGAGCAACAGATTAAAATTGACTTCGACCAAAATAAGAAAGTGAAGGGTGGTGTCAGATGGTGTATATAAAATGATTGCTGAGAGAGAAGAGAAGCTCTTTTTTCATTTTTTTTTTATAGGATAAAAGAAGAATTTTATTGAGTTAATTATTCCAATGATCACTGAACTTAAGTCCATATTTTTATTGACCACTGAACTTTGAAAAATATCGAGTTTTGATCACTGAACTTAGATCTATGTCTTTCATTAGCCACTGAATTTTAAAATGTCGAGTTTTAGTCACTTAATTTAGGTCAATGTATTCGATTGCTCGCTAAACTTAGGTCAATATCTTATATTACTCACTGAAATTTAAAATGTCGTATTTTGATCACTAAACTTTGGAATATGTTGTTCGTTATTCACTAGCATAATTGTTGAACTTTGAAAAATATAGAGTTTACAGTGAATAATATACAATATTTTTCAAAATTCAGTGAGTAATGTACAATATTTTTCAAAGTTCAGTAAATAATGTATAACATTTTTTAAAGTTCAGTGGCCAAAACTCGACATTTTAAAATTCAGTGAGCAATCGACGACATGGACCTAAGTTCAGTAATCAAAACTCGACATTTTTCAAAGTTCAGTAGTCAAAACTCGACATTTTAAACTTCAGTGGTCAATCAAAGATATGAACCTAAATTCGGTGATCAAAACTCGACATTTTAAAATTCAGTGATAAATCAAAGATATAGAACAAAGTTTAGTGACCATTGGAACAATTAACTCAATTTGTTTTATGCATGTCATAAGGGAACGCTGCCTGGGGACAAGAAGTCCTCGATGCGTAAAGTACAAACCACCCTTATCAATTTGCTAATCTGAATATTTGGATTGATTGAACTCGTGTTATTAGTTATTAGAACCAGATATCTAAATAATGGGGTCTCCAAATCTAGGGATTGACATCTGTGAATTTGAAACCTTTCCCAAATTGAAGTAATTCAACTCGGGAATAAGTGAAACTTCAACACACATAGATCTTATGCAATATCGGAAAAATTGCCAAAGCATGTCAATTGTCAATTTTATATGTAGGAGTTCTGATTGTTCCTTTTCCGGTTGTGTATTTATCTTTTGGAGGGTGGGGGATAGGGAAGGGACTCTGTGACCTCTAATTGCTTCGATGAATCTTAGGGTTAAGTTTTCTTGTTTTAGTTCTATTAGCATAGTTAGTTTTCTCCAGAGCAGTATTTAACTCTCACACTATCCAGTTCCCATGTTTTAAGCTCAATTTTTGCAACATAGAAAAAGGGATTCACGTAGTAAATCCCTTCGTATTTCAATTTTTTTTTTCAGGGGATGAGTGGAGCAGGAAGGTAACAATCCTCGGAACTGTTGACCTCAGAGGTGGAAACAACAATTCCTAATAACTTAGAGTTATGCTCAGTTTTCGGCAGTTTGCAGCAATGTATATGCTTTTACCAATCAGCAACCTCGAATTTAGTTGTTACCTTGTTGTTTTGTGGTCTAGGTCCCATTGTGCAAAGATACAGCCAACTNGAAGTTTTTTTAATTGTTCTGTCTGTTGACATATTATGATTGAAATAATCAATTAATTCGGCAGGCATCGCATTTTGAGTTTCAGCTGATGTTTGATGAGATGCAAATGTAGACGACATGGCACTAGATGAACACATTGCAGTTGCATCATATCTAAATAGGTGATAGGTGTATCAAGTATTAAAATTTTATTGATTTGATCAATTACGTATTTAGTTCCCAAAATATTATATCGGGGGTCCATTGCGCATGCTAAAAGAAATAACATAGGCAGTTCTTCTCAATATTTTCTAAACTTTAATTCCATAACAATTAAAATTTCACTAAAAGCAGGATCATTTTTATATTTATGAAATGTTCTTGCAGTTATATAAAGGTGTTCAAGCACCATACAGCTTGTGGGATAATAAACGCCGGATAAAATCTTTGTGGTCTCATAAAAAGATATCAAAAATCGTTTAACTTTCAAAACTAAAATCCAATCGGATTCATTTAACATATCATCATCATCACTTTTAACATGTCTATTACTATAAAAGTCAGTTAATAAATTTTCGAAACCTTCACATGATTTTAATAGCAAGTATGTAGAGTTTCATTTATGACCTACGTCGCTAACAAATGTTTTAGCAGTCATCACCCCTAGTTCGGCACAAAAATCTTCAAATGCTTGTTTTCTACTAGGAGAGATCGTAATATATACTAATGCATTCATAATCCTTTGAAATTCATCCTTTATATGTTTTAAACCATCTTGAACAATTAAATTCAAGATATGACACACACAACGAATATGAAACAAATACCCACCAAAATCAGGTTGAAGTGTCATACACAATTTATCGACGACTACCTTATTAACGCTAGCATTATCAAAAGTAAAAGATCGAATTTTACTCTCACAATGATATTCTCTAACAATACTGATAATAACATTATATATATTATTAGTATTGTAAGGAAATTCAATAATTCTAAAAGTAATAATTTTCTTATGCATGCACCAAAGTGGGTCTATATAGTGTGTGGTTGCAGCTATATATGCTCTTTTATTAACCCCTTCCCATATATTAGAAGTTAAGGATATTACACCCCCATATTGTTGCAAATCCATAATTAATTGTTGTTTTGAATTATTGAAATAATTTATTGTATCGGCACGAAGAGTGTTTCAACTTACCCCAACGTACATCGGTTGTAGATATTCTTTCACGAACGAGACAAAGTGTTGGTTGTTTGCAATAGTCAGAGGCAACTCAATGGCGGCAACAAATTTCACATTTCCAGTTCGAGTCTCGTTCTCCGAATACACCCACGTGGATAGGGGTGAAGTTGTAGAACCGGCACCTGGACTAACAAATTGTAATTGTGTTTGACCAACTGGAAGAAGTCCATGTCTGGCTGCACATGATTTGTAGTGGCGGTTGAGATGAGTGGTACCAATTCCTTTTTGCCACGCCAATCTTTGTTGGCAGTATTTACATACTGTTTTAGATTCTGTAAGGCCATCAACGACTTTTCCCGTTGAAATCAATTTAAAGTGATCCCAACATTTTGCTTGTTTTTTGGCCTTTCACTTTCCCCTCGCATCTGGGATATTTAATTGCTGATCTTTATTTTCATGTTCCGTTTCGAGAACGTTAATATCATCCAAATCAATTGGAGTGTGGCTTCCCTGACCGTGAATGTGAACATCTTCAGATATCGGTATTTCATTTAGACCGACAAATTCATTTGGAAATTGACTTTGCGGCATCCTAGGCAATTCTCCATGATGTGGCAATGGATCACATCCTTTATTGAACAAGCTCTCAACAAATAAACGTTGATCCATTTATGTGATTGTTTATGATGAAATCTTGACTAGATGAATATAAATGTAGTGAGATTGTGAGAATTGAGAATTGGATGAATTGAAATTGTAACTAATAAATTGTAAAAATTGAATTGATATTGTATATTTTGCAGCACAAGAGAGTAAAAACTCGATAATTGATATAATAAAAGAGAGTTGAGAGAGTTGTAATCTTGGAAGAGCAATTGATATGAAAAAATTTTTTTGGGGGAAGGATGTATTTATAATAAAAAGGGGAGGGGGGAGTTCAGTGATCGTTCTGAAAAGTGACCAAAACGGGATCGTTTTGGTCACAGACTCAACGAGCCACGAGCCGCTCGTGGGCGAGGCCCGCTCTGCTCATGCTCGGGCTCGTGATTTCACGAACCCGAGCCGCCCACGAGCCTCTTTTCCACGAGCCGAGCCGGCACGACCCAATTGACATCCCTAGTTATTGACGACATCAATGCCTTCAAAAACTACACATGGGGCCGGAGATGCTACAAAGACACCGTACATGTCTTCACCAGGTCACACTCAAGGCCCAAGGGGTCAATGCGTAAATACGATACATATGGATTGCCCTTAGCGGTACAGGTAAATGTTTAATATAATCAAAATTAAAGTTTTAGTATATTACATTTATCCATAATAAGTGTATGTATTGTAGATTTGGGTGTATGAGACAATCCTTGTACTGGGGGTCCGCTTTGTGAAGCGAGGGAAGACACGATGCCTTTGAATGCATCGTTGGAGATCATCGCGAGCGGGACGGATGTTCCACTGGGAAATAGTTATCAGCCCTCCTCAACGATCCTCAGGTAAGTATTATGTATTTGTGATTATACATAGTTTAAAATCTGTTTACATGATCGTTAACTAGTTGAAATGTTAATATGTCAGCTTGAAGTCATACTTGAGTTGACGCCGTCGATGGAAGAGGAGGCTCAGGGTCTTGTGCGGGATTTAGGCGTTCCGCACACCCAAGACGAGGAGATGTCTGATCCGAGCCTGGACCGAGATTGGGTATATGAATTAAATATAATTTATTGAATATCGTTTTGTATAAAATTTATTGAATAATTTTTAATGTTGTTATTTATGTAGGAGGGCGGTCCAACTGATCGACGATCACCTCCGCCGAGGGTATCGTCGCTGCCATTGGTATCACCTCCGCAGAGAGTATCGTCGTCGCCATTGGCATCACCTCCACCGAGAGCATCGTCGCCGCCATTGGCATCGCCACTGCCGAGGGTATCTCCTTCTCCCTCGTCCAGACACATCCTCCCTGTATCTCCTGCACATAGTGATGATTTGTATACCTGTCTGACTCGATTTATAGTAGAGGAGGTCGGTGCGCTACGACGAAGTTGACGAAGAGGGTCGATGATCTGGGATGAGAGTTGACAGGAAGGATCGATGATCTGACAGGGAATGTTGATTATCTAACAGGGAGGGTCGACGATATGGGACGAGAGTTGACAAGGAGGGTTGATAATCTATCCCATGATGTTGGAATGCTACGATCTTGTGTTGTCGACCTTCAGGATAAGGTAGCGACACTTAGAGGAGATTTAGCCGGCAGGCGATGGGGGGACAGAGGGGATGGCGGAGATGATGATCAAGAGGGTGGCGGAGATGGTGATGGAAAGGGGGGTCACCCATATTTTCAACGTGATGAGACATTAGAATCATTGTGGTTGTTTATGGAGATGGAGGGGGAGGGGGTGGCCCCGATGGGGATGGCCCCAATGGGAGGTGGAAAGGAGGTGGCGACGGAGAAGGTGGCCCTGATGGAAGGTACGGAGAAGGTGGCGATGAAGGGCATGGCCCAATGGGAGGGGCGGAGAAGGAGGTGGACTCGAAGGCATCGGACGATGGAATGGCAGTCCCCGGACCAGAGGTCGAGAGGACCCCCATCGTGATTGAGGATAAGAGACATGCTGTTGATGAGACGGAGCAGGTGGTTGGCAAGAGGTTGAAAGTGCCATCACAGTATGATCACAGTATGTTGTTTCCCCCTTCACAGTTGAGGTCAAGAGAAGGACGTTTATCGATGAGACGCACCCGAACTTATTCGGGGAGGTAGACCACGCCAAGTGGAAAGCGTTCAAGATGGAGTAGAGGAGAATTATCCCCGGGTAAGTATTGTATGATTTTAATAAAGTATTGTACGCTAACTCGTCTATGTTTATTTTAACATTTTCCTATTTTTTTCAGAGTTAGCCGCACGATAGGTCAGAGAATGGTCTCGGACGCTTACAAGAGATTTCACGATATCACCACTTCGGGAGCTTGGCTCACCGACGATGTAAGTGAAGTATTCATTTCGTGTTTTTTATGTATACGCCACTTTGTGTTTATTAAATGAATAATTTATAATTTTTTTTGGTGTTTCTTAATGCAGCACATCGACCTGACCATGAACTTGCTGCGAAATTGAGTTCAAAGACATCCAAAATCATTTGACGTTCATGGTCGAGTCATATTGAACACTGAGTTCTTGCGTGCCGTTACTATAGAGTATTAGTCGCTCCAACTTATGGGTAACGAGTACACGGTACCAGAATATATGCTTGAATGGGTCATAGGGAGGGTTTTACACATATGTACATTCCAGCGTGCATCAATAATCACTATGTTACGCTGGAGATCGTTTTTGCTGACACGACTATATATGTGTACGACCCAAAGCATTTATGTTTGACACAATGCCAGCTCGAGCAACACCTGGAGTCCGTAGCTGTAATTGTTCCTATGATGGCCAGACGAGCGGGAATGACTGTACAGGACAGACTGCTGATTGTTCAGAACATGACGACAGCGCGACAGTCCATAAGGTAAATGTTTGAACTTTATTGTTTTCATCTTTTAGATTTAGTTTTTAACTACACGGTACTGAATTGATTCATTTTTTTTGTTCAATTGTAGTGACGACCGCGGGATATTTGTCATTAAGTACGTTGGATTTTTAATTATAGGACATAAAGTTGATGGAATCAACCAATCGTAGAAACAGAACTGGAGAAAGAAATTAGCTTGTGATTTGGTCGAATTTAATGGTGACCCGTAAATTTGTGTCAAATATATGTAACATTCGAATTGTAAATTTAATTATTTTTTGTGATTAAATAATTGTAAATTTGTGTTCAATATATATAACATTCAAATTGGAAATTTAATTATTTTTTATTTTTTTTACACATATGCCGAGTATGAAACTATTTTTTTCATATGAATCACTATAAATCACATTTATCAAAAATAAATATTAAACATAGAACATTTATGAAGAACAAATATTGAACAATGTAAAACAAACAAAAATATTATTCATTTAACATACCTGTCTAATTGTCATTTAGGGGAAAACGACTACTACAAAATTGTCGAGTATGCCTTATGGCTCTGCACCTGCCACACCTATGTGGTTGAAGAAACTCTCCAATAAATGGTATTCTAGATGTATTTGGACGTCCAGGACCACGCGATTCAATTGCTGGTGGCAACAAAGTATCAAACGGGAGAATGTGCTCGGGAACTTCCTACTCAACTTCATTTGGCAAAGGAAATATAGTCTCAACATATGTTGTTTTCCAAGATTCAGTCGTATAATATAAAGAGCATAATGTTCTCGCTGCAAAACCTCGATACATAGCCACCGTAACTGCATGCTCACATGAAAAACTCTTTAACTGAAATTTCGTACAAGTGCATGTGTTATCAGTCAAGTCTACCATATATACCGTATTACGTGCACATTGCACGGAGAAGCGAAACTCATCTAGTGCTTCTACATCCAACTTCCTCGCAATCTCTGCCGTCTTAAAGAGTTTCTCATCTTAAGTTGGGGCCAGCACGCTAGTGCAATTCTGTGATGCCGCATGTCGGTTATGAAACCACTGTTATAGCTTGTTACGAATGTTCTCAACCATTGTGAGAATTGGTAACTCTCGATTCTTCTTAAACAATGCATTAAGAGACTCCGCGTTATTCGACGTCATCATATTGTATCGACATCCTGGAAAGTATGACAGCGCCCAATGTCTGATCCCCATGTTCATCAGATACTCCAATGCCGGTAATGATTAACTTCCTATCTCGAACATGAACTTATTACACTCCTCAGCACTGTAAGCTTCGGCTGCTCTCCTGAACAATGAAACGATGTCTTTACCTGATACCTAATCTTCAAATTACCTTGTATATGGTACATGCAATACCCGTAATGTGCCTCGAGAAAAACTTCAGCGATACCGTTTATTATAGACTGTCCCCGATCGGTTACAAAGGCAAGTTCTTTGACTTTTCCAATCACTTCCCTCAGTTTAAAAAAGAACCAACGCATGGACAGATCATTCTCGTTGTCGACTATGCCGAATGCAATAGGGTAAATTTGGATGTTGGCGTCTTGACATGTAGCAATAATTAATTTGCTTTGATATTTAGCTTTCAGAGTTGTACCATCAACTAGAATTACGGGTTGTATTGCATTTCTAAAACCCCGAATACATTGTCCGAGAGCCATGAAGAAATACTTAAAAAAATTATCGCACCCCGTCTCAATAAAAAATGTCGTGCCAGAATTAGTTGTCCCATGTTATGGCAATACCTAGCTAATTTAGCATAGCTCTCCTCAGTCGATCCCATTAAATCCTCCAACACACATTCTTTGGCATTCCAGGCTTTCTGATAGCTCATGACCACTTTATACTCTCGATGGACGTCGTTAATGATGTCTGAAGGTCTGTAGATCATCCGTCGGTCCTGATACTTGTGCATTATCTGTTGACCAATAAACCTTGCTCAAGCTTGCCTGTGATCGTTTCGAAAAACTCATTCGTGTCCATCTTAGTTGCTCTCAAGTGCCAATTGCAATTGTCGTCGAAGCCGACGATTATCAACAATGACTTGTTGGATTTCTTTACCTCGAACTCAAAGTTATATTTTAATATCAGCTGGTGCACAACTTCCTGCAAATCTTTCTTGGTTTCAAACAGTTTCTTGACATACAAGTTTTCATCATCGGGAGCCACAGGGAAGAATTGGAGGATGGTCCAGTTGTTCCAACCTCTGAGCTCCCACCCGGCTCATGTTTCTGTCGAGATAAAGCAATCAAATTCTCATTTGTAAAATCATTTATATTCTAATTGTCTTCAATTGTTGACGAAATTCTGTGCGTAACAGTGACATCACGATCAGGAGCAACTGTCTCAGGAATAACCATGTCATCCACAGGAACTATCTCCACTGTATCCCGAAAATCTCGGTCATTATTATCCGCCTTATCTAAATCTTCACGTTCACCTTCGACAACATCCTTCTTAACTAAAGTCACACCAAGAACATTCGAAGTCCAATGCATTTTATTCAATTCTAATAGATAATTCAATTCAGCATCATTAGTAACGAATATCGGTGGAATCGAAATGGATGAATCCCCATAACCGTTGAATAGATATCTCAATTGCATATCGTATTGAGATTGATCGACATTTAGCTTATTTCACAAATCGTGGTACACTTCTGAGTATGATGTACTCTCTGTTATGGGAATTGCAATACAACCACATATGTCACTCGTCCATCTCCATTCCCATCAATTATTTTCATTCAATTCGAAATCATCGAAATAACAGACGAGGATTATCATGTCTGTATGAAGAAATAGAATTTTTTTAATAACTTACAACAAAAAAATTCATGTGTGTGTTTATTTATTTAATCAACTTCATTTATTTATTATAAGAAAAAAGCAGTGCCAACAAAAATTAATTAATTAATTAACAGCGTTAACAATCGATTTTTGTGAAAATAGAAATACAAAAATCGACTGTTTGGTTATTTAACAGCCGACTGTGGGCTGTAACAGTCGGCCGTTATAGCCAACAGCCAGCTGTTAAACAGCCGACATGACTGTTAACAGCCAGCTGTCGGCTATTTAACAGCCGACAGTCGCTCTAATAGCCGACTGTTTGGCTGTTTAACAACCGACAGTCGGCTATTACGATCGACTGTTTGGCTGTTTTGCGTATGAATTTTTTCTTCTACGATTCTAATGAAAAAAATTATAGATTTGTTAAATTTTTTTTATAGCTAAGATCTGTTAAAAAAAATTTATACTAATTATTACTATGTTGAAATAAGATTTCTCTATTCAAACGTACACTAATTTACTGAAAACGAAATTAAACATGCGTAAATATATTTACCGATTTGAAATAATTGATATGAAAAAAATTCGGCTTCAGCATTTGAAAGTTTATTTTAAATTTTGAGATTCAAGCAGATGAAAGATGAGAGTTTTTTTGTGTTGGAAGCTCGTTTTGAAGTTTTATAAGTGGGGAAGTATTTGATTTTCAATTATTAACTAAAAGGGTAGTAAAGTCATTTCAACATTACATTGTTTTATAATTGTATAATACATTTAAGGGTATCTTTGTTTTTTACCATACAAGAGGCCAATGTGATAGTATTCAAAATTTTCAAAGTCGAAGTGGAGTTTTGAACTTTTGACTGGGTCAAATTTAAAAGTACCACGTATATTTGAGGCCTAAATGGGAATGAAACTCGAGTAATTATATTCGCATCACATTCTAATTTTTGCTTAGCACTTGTTTGATTCCCATTATTCCAAAAATGTATTTTTTCAAAACTCATTTTTAATTCTATATTTTTTAATAAAATAATATTACATGTAAATACAAAACTTTTTAAAAAATTTTTAACCATTTATTTTCCATTAATCTACTATTTATAATGCATTATTTCCCGAAAATCAGAATCAAACCAGGACTTATTATAATACTAATAATCCTAACAATTTTTTATGTCATTTTTATTCTCAAACTTTTCATTAATTAAGACATTTTGTATTTAATAATAATTTTATGTCCAAAAATCTGTTGAAATGGGATAAAATAATTTATTTTTCATCATATTTCTAAAAAATAAAATGTGCAAAAAATATTTTTTCCTCTTTTCAAAGCATGAAAACAAAATATGTTACTATAAATAATTATCAAAGATGATACGTGCTAATTAATGAAATATTGAAAATAAAAATTCAAGTGAGAAAAGTTAAGAAATTAATTTTTGCAATAAGTAAATATTGAAGAGCTTAACTACAATTAAAATGTAATAAATAAAATAAAAATTGTAGTGGTAATTAATCACCCATAAAATTAAGGTACGTTTGATTAGCATGAAAAATGTTTTACATGTTTTGAGAAAAACAGAAACCTACCTCCCCCAAAGAAATTGTTTCCCTTGAAAACAAGGAAAATGGTATTTTCCCCCCAAACTGTGATTGAAAAATTTTCTATGCAAAATAGCATTTTTCCACTTGAATTGCGTGAAGTATTTAATTGCCATTTTTTTCATAGAAAATATTTTTCAACCTTTGAAAATATGTTTAGTTTTCCTTGCTTTGGAGGAAAACATTCTCTTTGGGAAGGTAAGTTTTTGTTTCCTAAAAATATTAAAATAAGAAAAATATATATTTTTTTAAGGAAATTTTTTCATGCCAATCAACAACACCCTTGGAGTAATTATATGGTAATTATTACCACGACAAATTTTGTTAGTTACATCACACTTTTAAGCATTTTTTTTATTTACTTGAATAGGCTTAAATAAAATTACATAAATTGAATTTTCATATACCTATCACATAAAATAATTTATTATTCCACTGCAATTATGAACCTAGTTTTTCTCTCTTTTTTCCTTCAACAACCATGCAAGAAGATCCTCTGTGATTTTCAGTTCATGATGAAACCCAACATACATTAAGAAAAATTGTCGTGTCATAGTTGTGGATGGCTTTCCAAACGATGATGAACTCCGTTTATTGAATACTATTTGATATTACTTTTTCATTTTCAAAATAAAATTTTTCTTCCTTATTTTTAACCACACATTTTTCAATAACATAATATTATACACAAATTCAAAATTTTTCCTTATTTTCTAATCACGCATTCTCCATACTATTTCAAAATACATTTTAGACCAAAAAAAAAAAAAAAGCTCAAACATGCTCTAAATAAGTTTTTAGCTTTGTAACAATCAAGGATAATAGCCCAAATGGTTACTGAAATTAACAAAAGGTCCACAAAGGTCATTGAACTTTAAAATTTACTTCATTCATAACTAAATGATGCATTTCGTTAACTCCTTTCATCACTGAGCCACGGATCGAAAAAAAAATTGATGAATAAGTGCTACATGCACGGCTTAGTGTGTTGGTGCATACCAAGTTGAATACGTGCTACATACGTGTACTTTTTTAACTAAAACACGTGTACTTAGATAGATGTACCCTTGACTAGCTCGCAGCAAGTACTTCCTCACCCACCAATATCATCACCACCACCAACTCCACCATATCAACAAAACTAATCCTCAAGTCAAATGGTGCCGCCACAGTCTACCATGACCAACAACTTTAGTGGTAGCGTTCGGATTAACCATAGCAACTACGCGTCAAAAACTTTCTCAAAATATGGGGTTGACCATAACAAAAAACCAATACAGCAAACTATTATCAAAATCATCGTCACTTTGGAGTCAAGGGCCATGGGGTCCAACCATCAAGCTGACCAATCTGAACTATCAAAATCAGACACTAAAAGATAATCCTATCTGATTGCACAAGAACAACATCATATTGTCTATCAATTTTTCACTCCTCTCGACTTTGCCATTTTTTCTTAACCTATCCAGATGAGGAACCTATAGTTTTTTATGATTCACTGGGAACTTCAATTTGTTCATTTCCTACAAACCCGAACAAGCGAGAAATTCAATTAAGATCCATCAAGGATTTTAGGTCCTGTGACTGCATGCACTTTTGCTAGTGAAAGAGGAGGGGGATGGGAGAGTGAGGCATTTACGAAGTTGATGAGAGATGAGCTTTTTGGTATTGATTTTGGATTTTCTAATTTTTCTGCAGGTAATGTGAAAGGAGGGTCTCCAATGAGTAAGAGATTGAATATGTTGAGGTTTATGATTGACCATTAATGGCAAAAGAATTGGATTTGCTTTGGGAGGGGCCGATGATTTACGGTGACATCGATAATTCGTTGTGGCGGAGATTGTCGATGGTGGTGACGGTGGTTGATTTTCAAGAGAGGTGTAGGGTGTTGAGGGGTAGGGACGGGGTTTGGAAAAGAAATGAACCTTTTATTTCAATCACGGTAATCAAGTTAGGTGATAGAAAGGTGATCTGCTGAGCAGGAAAAAGCAACAATTAAGAAAACTAAAAAGAAAAAGAAAGAAAAAAGAAACTCGGCCCAATATATTTCAAACCCTATAACCCACTACCAAACTCTCATAATCCCACAACCATCGTTATTATTTCCCCAAATCTACCTAACCCTTCCCAAATCCACCAAACGCTCCAGCGCCATACCAATTATCTCAATCCCTACTTTTAAAGAAAAACCAAGTCAAAAGATCATTTTTTCACATTGAACAAATTTTTTTTTTTTTTGCCATTCATGAAAAGAGCCCTTCAAAGAATAAATCTCATTTTTGCCTGTATTACGTTTTGTAATTACAAAAACATATCATTTGCTCGAAAAACAATAATGTCCTCTTTAAAAATTAATAAATCCAAACAATCCCACTTAAATTTTAAAACGAAATCACTTTCCTTATCAGATTTTCCAACACAGTTAAAAAGAAAATTTCTCTTCCATCTGTTTGAACATTGAAATCTCAAAAAATTATCAAAGGTTCAACAAAAAAATATTACTCACAGTCGGCACTTGAAATTGGTAAGTATAAATACGTATTTTTAATTTCATTTGAGTTAAATTAGTACATTGTTTGAATATTTAAATCTTATTTTAGCTTATGATTTAAGAAAAATAAAATATTACAATCTTAAACGGTTGTATAATTTTTTTAGCAAAAACGAGGAAAAAATGTTACTGTCTAGGCTTGCTGTTTAACATCCGGCTCGGACAGCCCGGGCCGATTTTTTTTTTGTGTGTCATATTTTTTTTCGTCCTTTTATTCTCGTAATTACAATTTTTTTAATAAATGATGCTTCCTAATGCAGATATGAGATTAGCTACTGTCTCAATTTGTTATTTTGGTGAATTTGAAAATAATGAAAAGATTGATCGGTGTGAAAATGGACGAGTGAAAGACATTGTTGTACTACAATTGTAATAACATCAAATACATCATATACAGAAATGTACAATGAGATACATAACTTGCTGAAAGTCGATCCCTCTGAGTACGACATGGAATTGAGATTTCTAATGGGCGAGCATACATCCATTTCAATTCCGCCTATAATGGTTACTTCTGAAGCTAAAATGAAGGTTTTAATTTAAATGAACTAGAAACGTGCGATTCCTATTTGCGTAACTTTGATGAAGAAGAATGTTCCCGAAAGTGAATACGAAAATTTCGATGGAGGGGATCATAATTTGAATAAGTTTTGGGACACAGTGGAAATAGTGCATGATGATGTTGTAGCTGTTCCAGACATAGTTGCTCCTCACCATGATCTCACTGTTACACACAAAATTTGCTCAGTAGTTCAAGACAACGAAAGAGATAATGACTTTACAAATGAGAATTTGATTGCTTTATCTCGTTCGAGACATGAGTCGATTGGGAGCTCACAGGCTGGACCGAGTGCAGGTCCTCTAATTGTTCGCGTGTAGTCCCCGATGATGAAGATTTGTATGTCGAGCAACTGTTTGACACGAAAAAAGATTTGCAGGAAGTTGTTCACCGGATTGCTTTGAAACACAATTTTGAGTTTAAAGTGAAGAAATCAAAAAAGTCGACTTACACAATTATCTGCGTTGACGACAGTTGCCTTTGGCATTTGCGAGCAACAACAATGGATACGAATGAGTTCTTTGTGATTCGTAAGTATGTACGGGAACATACTTGCGAAGTGGATATTCGTCGAAATGATCACAGGCAAGTCCGATCATGATTCATTGGTCGAGAAGTAATGCGCAAGTTTCAGGACTCACGAACAATCTACAGACCTTCGGACATTATTAATGACGTTCGTCGAGAGTACGGGATGGTCATGAGATATCAGAAGGCTTGGAAGGCCAAAGAATGCGCGTTGGAGGACTTGATGGGTTCGACCGAAGAGAGTTATGCTAAATTGGCCAGGTATTTCTTTGTTTAGATGTTTATTTAATAGTTATTTCAAATGTTAATTATTCATTTCAATTGTTTAATTAATTATTTAATCAATTATTTACTTAATGTCTAACTAATTCAATCATTAATTTCAAATGTTTATTTAATTATTTATTGATTCTTTATTTAATGTGTAACTAATTATTTAATTCAATTGTTAATTTTCAATTTTTTAATATTGTTTATTTAATTATTTAAATTATGATTATTGTTTATTTAAATTGGCCAGGTTTTGTTATAATACGGGAAAAATTAATACTGGATCGGTATTTTTTATTGAGAAGGATGACGAGAATCGCTTCAAGTATTTCTTTATGGCCCTTGGACAATGCGTTTGAGGATTTCGAAACGCAATGCAACCTTTAATTCTAGTCGACAGTACAACCCTCAAGGCGAGATACGGGGGCAAGTTGATTATTGCAAATGTCAAGATGCTAACATCCAAATTTACCCTCTTGCATTTGGCATAATTGAAGGAGAAAATGATCTGACAATGCGTTGGTTTTTCATGAAGTTGAGAAAAGTAATTGGGTATATCGAGAACTTTGCATTCATAACTAACCGAGGGCAGTTAATAATTAACAGTATCGTCGAAGTCTTCCCCAAGGTACATCATGGTTATTGTATGTACCATATACAAGGAAATCTAAAGACCAAGTATCGAGACAAGGGCATCGTTACGTTGTTTAGAAGAGCTGCAGAGGCTTAAGTTTATGGTTGAAATAGAAAGTAAATCCTATGATGCATGGGAGTATCTGACAAAGATGGGGATCGAACATTGGGTACAATAACATTTTCCTGGACGTCGATTCAACATGTGACGTCGAACAATGCGGAGTCTCTTAATGCCTTATTTAAAAAGGATTGAGAGTTACGAATTCTTGCAATGCTTGTACACATTCGTGACAAGCTGTAACAGTGGTTTTATGATCGTCGTGAGGAATCATAGAGTTGTACAAGTGTGTTAATCCCGACTCAGGAAGATAAACCCTTCAAGACTCTAGAGGTGGCAAGGAAGGTATATGTAGAACCACTGGATCAGTTTCGCTTCTAGCGAGATGTGCACGTAATTTCGAATACATGGTCGACTTGAATGATAACACGTGCACGTGTATACATTTTTAGTTAGATAGTTTTTCGTGCACATATGCAGTGGCGATGGCTATGTATAGAGGAATTTCACCACACACCTTATGTAGTGTTTATTACACTACTGGTTCTTAGAGAGTAGCATATGTCGAAATCATATTTCTTGTACCGAATGAAGCCGAGTAGGAAGTTCCCGATCACATTCTCTCATTGAAAAACTTGTTGCCATCAGCAATCGGCCACGTACTCCTGGACATACACGTACGTCTAGAATACCATCGACCAGAGAATTTCCCCGACCTTGTAAGTGCGGCAGGTGCCGTGCAATAAGACATACTAGAAGATTTTGTACAAGTCAGATCTCTCTGCATGACAACATAACAAATGTATAATTGAAATTTATGTAACATTATTTATAACATTTATATTAATTATTTATGCATATTTTTAATGTTAATTATTTATGTTAATTATTCGATTTAGTTTTTTTATTTCAATATTTTATTAATTAGTTTCGTAATATTTGAATATTTTTTTAAAAAAAAACTCAGTGCGCTCTTCACAATATACCCAAACATTATAAATATGTCATGAAACATTTAAATAAACACATAAACTAAAAAATAAAAATTAAATATTAAAAAAATAATATATGTTTTACAATTATTTCGTAATTACAAATGAATGAATGAATGAAATATACAATGTTTGAACGTTACAATATATACAATTATTGTAAAAAAAAAATATTGCTCCAATATTTACGGATTACCATTAAATTCAAGTAAATCATAAGTTAATTTATTTCTCCAATTTTGTATTCACGCCTGGTTGATTGCATCAACTTTCTGTGCTACACTAAAAAATTCTATGTATTTGATGGCGAATATGCCACAATCACCCTACAATTACAAAATATTATATTAGCATATTACCGTCTAACTAGAACGTAAGTTGTAAATTATAAAAATAAAATAATAAACACTTACGATATTTGTTGTCTCGATGTCGTCGTGTCCCGCACGGTGATCAGTCTGTCATGCACAATAATGTTCCCTCGTCTAGGCAGCATGAGGACAATCACAGACATCGACTCCAAATTTTGCTCGAGCTGACCTTGTGTCAGGCCTGAATGATCGGGGTCATACACATACATAGTCGAGTCGACAAATACAATCTCCACTGCAATGTAGTGATGATTCACACACACCTGGATGTACAAATGTATACAACCCTACCGTGACTTTTCCCCAACACTCGACTACATCCCTACGACCCATTCCATCATGTCCGTGTACTGGCTACCCATAGCTTGGAACGTCTGGTACTCAATGTCAACAGCATGTATGAACTCAGTGTTCAATATGAGTCGGCCAAGAATGTTGAACGATATCATTTAGCTCGATCTCGTAGCAAATCTATGGCGAAGTCAATGTGCTGCACCAGGAAACACCAATTAAAAAAGAAGTTATTTAATTTCATAAATTCAAAACTCAAAAATATCTATGCGTAATAAATAACAATATTACTACTTCACTTACATCATCAGCGAGCCAAGCCCCCGAAGTGGTGATATCGTGAAACCACTACTAAGCGTCCGAGATCGTTTTATGAGCAATCCTGCGGCTGGCTCTGAAAAATAAGAAAAGAAATTGTTAAGTAAAAATATAGATGTGTCAACATCTGCGTAATGTACTAATCCTTAGAGAATAATACAATACTTACCTAGGCATACTTGCTCTCCACTCCGTCTCGAACGCTTTCCACTTGGCGCGGTCCACTTCCACGAATAAATTCGGGTGCGTGTCGTCGACGAACCTCCTCCTCTTCGCCTCTGTGGTAAACGGAGAACGACATACTGTGATGGTGCCTCTTGCCGACCACCAACTCCGGCATGTTGACAGTACGCAACACCCTCCCAATCTCCGACACTCCCTCACCTACCATCGGGACCACCTCTTTCGTCCCCTCCAACACAAAAACTACGTCCAGCGAGTCTGGCGTCCTAGATGGTACCCTCTCTGCCTCGGGTACCCCTTCCTCCTCCGACATCTTCACGACCTCCTCCTCCCGTACCCTCTCGACCTTCTCCTCAGTCTCCATCAGGGTCCAATCCTCCATCTCCATCGGGCCACCGATATATGAAGCTAATGCATCATCCGATGCCCACAATGAGTCAACTACCCCGTCTGACCTCCTCAAGCCTAATAAACATCGGCTCCTACGTCATCCGCTCCGTCCCGATAGTCGCCTGTCCCTCCGTCACTCCCTCCATCCCGATACTCGTCAGTCTCACGCAGGCCTATTATATCGTCCTGTATCGCTACGACCTCAGCATAAAGGTCTCCTAAACAGAACTGTACCATCCTAAAATCACGTCATAAGTCAGCTACGTTGCCTTTAATATCCATCATAAGTCGGAACATATCACGATGGAAGCACTCTGACTACGTGCAGCTGATCCACGTGGGAGGTGTCCAGACGCAGGAGACAGTGATCTCATACAAGGTGGTGACACTCTTGGCGGAGGTGATCGCATGTAGGGAGGTCACACCCTCAACGGAGGCGACATCCTCGGGGAAGATGGAGGTGATAATCGACGACGCTCCTAAAAAAATAAACATTACAAATGAATAACTTAATTAAAAAATAATAACGATAATCAACATATCATATTCAATTAACATACTGTGTCTCGATCGACGATGGACTCAGGCCTTTCTCGAGCAGCACGATCTGTCAACAACTCACAGATATAAGTCTGATCCTCCTCCTCGATCGATGGTGTCAGCTCAGTGAGGACTTCAAGCTGACATATTGACATTTCATCGAATTACTGACCTCGTATCAAGATTTCGAAAATAACATACAACAGAAAGTACAAATATATAATACGTACCTTATGATCGTCGAGGATAGCTGATAACTGTTTTGCAAGGGGCTTGTCTTGTGCTCACCAGCGGTGCATCCGAGGGATGCATGTATCCCCTCTCCTCGCATACCGACCAGCCAGGATGGGGACAGTCTCGTAGACCCATATCTGCAACAATTACGATTATTATATGTACAATTTAATAAAAAAATAGATAACTCATTATGTTAAACATTTACCTGCAAAGTTAACGGCATGCCATATACATCGTACTTACACTCCGACCTATCTCCCCTAGGCATTGAATGCCCCCTCCTGAAGATGCGTAAAGTATTGACAAAGCATCTCTACTCCCACGGATAGCTGTTGAATGTATCGATGTCATCAACAACTTGCAAATAAAAAACGCCAATCGACATCTTTCTGTGATGACAGCTCAGTACGCACTCCAGTATAAACACCATCCCCAACTTCAACTTGTCGGACATCTGGTCGCATCCCCTGAATGCATATCCTAACTATGCTAGTGTCACTGTCGTGTGCCCATTAAAATAATCATTCAGCAGCTACTTATCTGTCGAAATAATGGCCCTCGCTGCCTCTTCGCCCGTATGTCTCAATCCAGTTATGAGGGCAAACTCGAGTATAGAAAATGTAGCAACCTTGCCCGCAAGATCAAAGTGGAGAGCATCTCCGTCAACTGGCTTAAGCAGCCGACACAGTAATGAATCAATCAACTGTCCAGAGAACTGTATAGATCGCAGTGAATACAGAGGCCATATGCAGGATCAACATAATATCTCTGCGTGCTCATCGTCCAATGAATCCACACTGCTGTGAAACTGGCAAAGTTACAGTTCGATGTAACTTTGTCGGGAACCTGTTTTAAGGCTGCGTCCAAACGGTAATCCATCCTGCAAAATTTCAAATGTTAGAACATTTGAAACATAATGTCACAAAATTCAACTAACCGAACTGTAAGTAATATACGCACGAAATAACATATAATAAAGAAAATGAATTAAAAATTACACAACAACTTATAAAAAGGAAAAAACTAATTTTTGTAAAATTATTTATTTCATAGTTTATTTTAATCCATGTTAGAAATTTATTTCAATTCTTTATTTAATTAAATTTGATTATTTATATTTAATTACATATTTAAATAAATTATTTTGAAAATTTATATTTCCTAGTTATTTAAATTGTTTATTTTTATTTAAATGTTCATTATTTATTTCAATTGTTTATCTAAATTATTTATTTCACTTGTTTATTTGTTTATTTAACATTTATTTTAATTGTTTGTTCAATGCTTAATTTTAATTATTTATTATAATTGTATATTTAATTATTTTCTTTAACTTATTTATTGAACATTTAAACGTAAATATTTAATTATTTGTTATATTTTTTTAGTTGTTTATTCAATATTTATTTTAATTATTAATTGAATATTTAATTATTTATTTTAAATGTTAGATATTTATTTCAATTGTTTATCTACATTTTAATTACTTACTTTGATTATTTTTATCCAATTATTTTTCATTTATTTGTTTCAATTGTTCATTTAAATTATTTGATTTAAATACTTATATTGATCGATTATTTAAATTATTTATTGAACAAGTAAATGTAAATATTTAATTATTTATTTCAAATATTAGAAATTTATTTCAATTAAACTTTAATTAATATTTTGATTATTAACATTTATTCATTTATCATTTAAATAATCATTTAATTACTATTTAAATATTCATTATTTATTTTTGTGCATTTCAATTAATTATTTATTCCAATTTTTTTTCATTTATTTGTTTCAATTGTTTATTTAAGTTATTTGATTTAATTACTTATATTGATCGATTATTTAAATTATTTATTGAACAAGTAAACGTAAATATTTAATTATTTATTTCAAATGTTAGAAATTTCTTTCAATTAAAAATTAATTAATAATTTGATTATTAACATTTATTCATTTATCATTTCAATAACCATTTAATTATTATTTAAATGTTCATTATTTATTTTTGTGCATTTCAATTAATTATTTATTCCAATTATTTTTCATTTATTTGTTTCAATTGTTCATTTAAATTATTTGATTTAATTACTTATATTGATCGATTATTTAAATTATTTATTGAACAAGTAAATGTAAATATTTAATTATTTATCTCAAATGTTAGAAATTTCCTTTCATTAAAATTTAATTAATATTTTGATTATTAACATTTATTCATTTATCATTCAAATAATTATTTAATTATTATTTAAATGTTCATTATTTATTTTTGTGCGTTTCAATTAATTATTTTTTCCAATTTTTTTTTCATTTATTTGTTTTTGTTCATTTAAATTATTTGATTTAATTACTTATATTGATTAATTATTTAAATTATTTATTAAACAAGCAAACTACATATTTAATAATTTGATTCAAATGTTAGAAATTTGTGTCAATTAAATTTTAATTGCGTATTTTGATTATTAACATTTATTCATTATTTATATTTTTCATTTATCATTTAAATAATAATTAAATAATTATTTAAATAATATTTTATTGTTATATTTCAATTATTTTAATTCACATGGAAAAAAAATAAAAGCCCAGGCGACAGACGGCCGTTTCCTCCAGAAGATCGCCATTTTCGACGATCTCTGACCACTAAAACCTCAAAAAAGGCAATTTCTAGTAATTTTACATAATTTGCAAAGATTTCTACCACTATTTCCAACAAAACAAAACTTCAACATCCAGGTTCAAAGATTAATGGGGAAAAAATAAGCAAAACTTACTTTCTTTGCCTCTAATGGTGATTGGTCGGTCTCCTTCCAAGAAAAAGTCATCGGTTTCTTTACTATTTCTTCCCATTCTTTCTCCAAACGTTGGTTTGAGAGTGATTTGTTAGGGGCAATATTGGGTTTTTGTTGTTTTTAAGGTTTTCACAAATTTTTCAAATTTTTTTTTAAACAGTGGTCAACGGCCATTTCGAAAAATTGTCTGTTTTTGGTGGCTATTTGCCACCATTTCTTCCTCCAACATCGGCACCAAAATAAGGCATTTATACACTGCGTTGCTTGCTGTACCAAAAGGACCCAAGCTCATTTTCGTTCGTTGCATAGCAATCGGAAGTAAGTTCCATTGTGTTGAAATTTTAATGAATTGAATATGCCATTTAATCATTTTTCATAGGTGTTGATTTTGTTTTGTATTTTTTTCTAGATTGTACTGGTGTACAATAAGTTTGAATATGTTGGGAATCTTTTGGTTCTTTACTCATTTTAATTTGAAGTTTGTTTTAGACCCTCTTATTACTGCAGTGTATAAATTGAAAGAAAAAATTCATTATCCTGCCTTTATTTAATAGTGAATTCTTGAACCTTCATATTGCATTAAGTTTTATTCTTTGCCTCTTTTTTGAATGGATTTTGTAGATTTTGCATTGTATGAGCTATAAAGTTAATGAGATTTTGGTAGATTTTACATTTTCAGATGCACATCTAGCATATTAGTTAAAAAGTTCAGGGTTTGATGACTTTTTTATTATTCAAATGTTCAATGTGATCGAATTATGAAGTTTGCCCTAAATTTAATCTCAGCTTACAATATATTGTGGTGTATTCCCAGCTTATGATGGAAGGAAAAAATTACGGGGTATGTCATAGTTGCACAGAGAAAGGGCATTTTTTGCGATCTATTCAGAGAAACGTCATTGCTATGGTACAAACATGCTTCGTCAAATACTTTGAGGTAGAGAAAGAGAGTAAGCATAGAGGTAGATTATTCAACACCTGTACTGTAAAATGTGGCTATTGGGAATGGGTCGAAGATGGTGAGACGAGCGATAAATCAAGTGCAGTTAGTGCGACTTTGAATAGTCATGTGATGAACGAAGGAGCTCAAGAACTATCTGCCATGTTTCAAACTCGATGTCAATTATCTGATCAACAGGATGTGAAGATTTCTTTCAACATGGCAATACATAAAGGAAGAGCAAATACGGATGGAGATAAGAAAAGAAAGGGGCATGAATGAATTGTAGTGGTTAATTGTAATGACCTTATTTCACTTATGCATTTCATGCATTAGTAGTTTCATTGGGATGTAGTAGATAAGTAATTTCGTTTTGTAATAGTAGTCGTTGTATGAAAACTTGATTTTCCTTATGTGTATGGTAGTCATCTATTTTTATGCAATGCAGATGGCTTGGAACTCGATTATTTGTTTAAATCAATTTTTGTCCACTTGGTTTCTATTGGAATTGGTTCAAAAATCAACCGAAAATTGGTTAAGTATAAAACTGGGAAAATAAAAAGGTGTGACTTCGTATCAACTTCGGTTGAATGTTCGGACTTAATCCGATGGTCAAATTATAAAAGTAAATAGACCAACTTATTCTACTTGTCGAGTAGATCATCATGGTATTTTTGAAATCTCGAAACCAATTCCAGATGAATGAGAAATTACGATCCAAAGTTGGAAGAATGAAGTGTTGCAACTTTTCGAAAGGATGCAGGTTTGAAATGACGTGTTGCAACTTTTCGAAATGAAGTGTTGCGACTTTCCATGAAAAATTCTGAATTTTGCGTGTCCCTTCACTCACAACCCTTCATCTTCTATATATAGGACCCCTTGGATGTGTATTTGTTATTCCAATTCATTCCATAATTCTATATATTCATTTTATGTTAAGTTACATAAAACACTTTATAGAAGTGATTATCTTTTGCATCAAAATCACTGTTATGGTAGAGAGAGAATTCCATTTGAGTTCGTTGGTCGAAGTCATTTGGAGTGCTCCTATGACTTGACTTGGTCGTTGTATCTTAGGAGATGATTGTCGAAAAATTGTTAGGACGGATGCAGGGCAAATTCATCTTAAGGAAATAGTTATACTCGCCTCGGCCAATCGCATCACTTGTATCTAATGTTTTCTTATTTCTGATTTCATTTCTTCATACTTGATTTCAGAAAATGATTAATTTTATTTATATGATTTGTGCAAGGTTCGATAAGAAGAATAACATATTTTAATTCAAGAATGGGAATAGTCAGATTCAATAATCATTGGTTAGTTTTTCAAACTACATTTCGGTAAGTCGAAACCTTGTTTTGATTTTATGAACGTGTAAGTTACGTTTTGTGAATATAATATGCACATTTGAATCGGTGTATTCCCCAACAATCTTAGGATGAATTTTGAATCCTTTTCCCGTGCGTTTTATATTCACATTTCCGAAATTGTATATGCTCGACATTCCATTTATTCCATACAATATAATATGCATTCTGTAAAGTGTGCAAATTGGGTTTGTGCATCCATATTGATGGTATATATTATAATATTGCATGTTCAAAGCAGTTTCATTTTGTCAAAATTATTGTGTCAACGCTGGCAGTTTATTTGCTGGCACCTTTAATCCAAGGGTTGTATGCTAAGTTGCCTAAGGGATAATCTCGTTAATTGTTTATTGAATGAAAATACACACCCTTTCATATATTGAAATTCAGTTACATGCATGGTTTGACAATGGAAATTGTGGTAGAAAACAAGTTTATTTTACATGTTCCAACTGGGTTTTGTCCAAAATTATATTTCATTTGCCAAATTAAAGTCTCTGCATGAATAAATGAATGCACGTATATGCATGATTGTTAAAGACAGTTTAGTAATTTCTGAAATGATGTGACCTTTTTGGAATTATGTAGCATTAATTAATTTGTCACATGGCTTGCGGTAATCTATTTCTTCTGTGAAGGGGCATGAATATGTACATACCAACCATTATGTTAACTGCCTAAAATTTCTATGCTTATTTTTTCTTTGTTGAATATGTGTCTGGTTAACTCATGTCATCTATGGAGAAACTGTAGATAAGTTCTATATGGATTTGTATAATTCATTTAATTCAATAATTGGCATCCTCGTCAGCAATGGAAGGAATAACTTGAAATCAATAAGTTTTAGGATTTGATTGCATTTACGAGACACTTAATATATGATTTTCCTGACAACTGTTGGTTGCATTAGTCATAATTAATGTATGCATATGGTTCCAAAATTGAATCAATTCATGCAAGTTTATATATGGTGTCTCAAATTGAATTGATGCCGACATTGAGAATATGTTTCCTCAAATGCATGATTTCTCATGAAAAGTCAGTGGTAATTGCCCATTTATGGTGGTTCCGATAACCGTTGCTTGTTATGGTAAATAAACACCATACATATATCGACACATGGAAAGAAATCATCTGATTTTATTTTACCTTTATGGAAAGTTGTCTGTTCAATTTATGCAAATATTCTAAATTACTTTATAATCTAATTATATATTTCACATACATTCTGTGGAAACTAAGGAAGGCAAATGTCAGAAGCATATGTCATTTCTGATAGTGATGATCTCAAATAACTTTGAGTAACAATCATTGAGGCCTTTTATGCAAAACTTGAAATTTCCATATTGTCCGTATATGGGATTTTTCATTGCCTACATGCATGTTGTATTCCGAGTAAATACTTATTTGCATTCTAACTCTGGGAATTGGAAATTGGAAATGCCATTGGAAACTTTAATAGAGAATTGTATTCATTCAATTCGAATCCATTAAGTGGTGGTTATAATTAAGGTGCCTGCTTGTACAAAAGGTATGTATATATATTATATATATAATTAAATTGATGAGGATCAATTTAGATGAAAATGTGCATCCTTTCATATGAAAAATCATGATTTTTGATATAATTATTTTTCAATAGGTGTGTCTAGAGATTAATCCAAGAGATGTGTCCTTTTATAGGATTGTGTCTTTTGAGAACACAACTTTTCAACTTATGGTTGGTTCGTTTGTTCAAGTTTGAATATGGTAAATAAGGTGAATATGTACCTTATTATTTGATATGAAATGAAACTATCATGTGAAATTTCACAAATGTGATAAGTTACATATGTTTGGAGAAGTTGCAATTCTTGTGAATCAAGATGCTTAGCCATTTTCACTTTTGAAATTGACTTCAATCATGAAACCAATTAAGTTGGTATATGTTTTGAAATCATTGTTGGTCCATGTAATGGCCTTGATTTAATTTGGATGATCAAATTAATTAAATTGAAGTACGTTATATGCAAGTTGATGACCACTACTTTGAAAGTATATAGACTTTCATAAAGCACTTGATACGGATATTATGAATTGAACTATGAAAGAGTTGATGAACTCTAAGTTCAAGTATAACCCAATAATGTGGGGGGGGGGGGGGGGGGGGGGGGGTTAAAATTAATGCTTGTGAACTTGAAAGTTCAAAACTTGTGGAAACAACATTACTAGATTGCATGTGTATTCCTAATTGAGGAATTGTGGGGATAACTCAGTTTAATAGTTACGTTTGCTTCTATCTTATAATCATAGAACGATACCTATGAAGGTGGAAAGATAGAAATCCCTTATACTAATTATAAGGATGAAATATACTAAGTCTAAATTTGATGAAATGGGTTGTAAAGCGATTATGGCGTTTGTTTAGACATGCGAGAACAATTGGAATATATGAAGAATTTTCATAAAGTTCGAATGCACTGTAATGTTTCAATGATGATATTGAATACCCATCCACTTGTAAACATGGTTGACTAGTGTAATAATTATATAGAAATCCTCTAACAGTGTTGTTTGAAAATTGATATAGCTTTATATAAAGCTAATGAGGCAGGTAAATTTATGAGAGGATTTCTTGGTGGCGATAATTTGTATCTATCAAATGAATCAATCATTGGCTAACAATATTTGATAAGATACTAAGTCACATGTACTGGTAGGTCTAGATGTATAAGTCATAAGCATAATACCATTAAGCAGATAATCTCAGTAATGTAAACTCGTGATCCCTTTAAAAAGATTTACTAAGAGAGATCAAGAATACTGCATATCGAAGGGAATGAGGTAAAGCCTGTGGTTTACAATGAGTGATGAAGCTCAGAAAATATCTTATGTTCAGTTGTCATAAGCAAGTAGTGTCCCATTATTCTTCTTTTTTTGGATTGAAAATATCATCTTAGTTGAGTATGCCCATGTTTGAGCCACGCTATTTCATAAGAATGTATTTTTGAATAGTGTATTGATGAAAAGTGTATGGTTAACAAAATAAGGAAGAAATTTGAATTTGCGTGTAATATTATTTTATTAAAAAATGTGTTATTAAAATGATGTCAAATCACTATTTAAGAATATATTTTTTTTAAAAGAATGTGGGTGAAAAGTAATGTATACGAGGCCAAAAAGAAATAAAGGAGATGTCTTCGTTTGTAAGGCCGGTACACAAAATTCTTCTAGAAGTTGTATTTGTTGGGGAATACACCGATTCAAATGTGCATATTATATTCACAAAACGTAACTTACACGTTCATAAAATCGAAAAAAGGTTTCAACTTACCGAAATGGAGTTTGAGAAACTAACCAATGATTATCGAATCTGACCATTTCCATTCTTGAATTAAAACATGTGGTTCTTCTTATCGAACTTTGCATAAATCATAAAAATAAAATTAATCATTTTCTGAAATCAAGTATGAAGAAATGAAATCAGAAAAAATTAGATGTAAGTGATGGGATTGACTGAGACGAGTATAACTCTTTCCTTAAGATGAATTTGTCTCACATCGATGCTAACGATTTTTCAGCAATCATCTCCCAATTCCAGATGAATGAGAAATTGCGGTCCAAAGTTGGAAGAATGAAATGTTGCAACTTTCCATGAAAAAGCTGGATTTGGGGTGTGTCCCTTCATTCACAACCCTTCATTTTCTATATATATGACCCCTTGAATGTGTATTTGTCATTCCAATTCATTCCATAATTCCATATTATTCATTTCATGTTAAGTTACATTAAACATTTTGTAGAAGTGATTATCTTTTACATCAAAATCATTGTTATGGTAGAGAGGGAATTCCATTCGAGTTCGTTGGTCGAAGCCATTTAGAGTGTTCCTATGACTTGACGTGGTCGTTGTATCTTGAGAGATGATTGTCGACAAACCGTCAACACGGATGCGGGGCAAATTCATCTTAAGGAAATAGTTATACTCGCCTCGACCAATCGCATCACTTGTATCTAATTTTTTTTATTTCTGATTTCATTTCTTCATACTTGATTTTAGAAAATGATTAATTTTATTTATATGATTTATGCAATGTTCGATAAGAAGAATCACACGTTTTAATTTAAGAATGGGAATAGTCAGATTCAATAATCATTGTTTAGTTTCTCAAACTATATTTCGATAAGTCGAAACCTTGTTTCGATTTTATGAACGTGTAAGTTACGTTTTGTGAATATAATATGCACATTTGAATTGGTGTATTCCCCAACAGTTTCATCATGTTGCACTGAAGAATTATCATAATGCAGTTCGAGAACTGGGCTATTAATTTCTTATTCATGTTGATCTGTAATTTCGGGTAATGTCTATTTTATCAACTAGCAATGAAGAGATACTGGAACTGCATCATCTGAGATATCTGATAATGATGAAAATTTGATCAGTTACGTTGTCGAAAACTTAAACCTCCAAGCTAACAAATCAACCCCACCTTTATTGAGTCATATATGTAAGCAGTCTCAGTCCCAGATTTGATTTCAGAAGTAGAACGCAAATACATTACAGGTAAGACTGAAACAGATAATTGAAGATATACTCGCTGCTAAAAGGTGCCCCCTGAGTAATCTAAAACTGATGTAAACAAGTTATCATTTAGTTCAAATAAGGCCAGCAATCCCTTTTTTATTGCTGCTCAGTCAAAATTTAAAGAATTGAGTTCAACCACCAATTCGACTAAGTTAACCAGTCCATCCTATCAACATCTCGAAGTTGAAGATAAAGTACATAAGAGTTTTTCGATAATTGATCAAGCACTCAGGTCTAGGGAGACGAACTTGGCCGAGATTTCTATTTCACATGCTTCAGTGGTTCAAATTGGTGGCTCTAAATGTGGGACGTAACTTTTCATTTCTTCTATTCCTTATTCACCAGATAGGTCTGACGCTGGAGTCATTGAATTTGAATAGGGACGAAAAGTTTTAAAGGAGACTGACCATCCAAAAATCAACGAGAATGTGGAAATTGAAACTAATGACAATCAAGTATTCCAGCAACTGATTTGTCATATACCAAATCAGATCAGCTGGAGAGGCTTGACAAGGCTAAAGATGCCAATGGTGAAAGTAATAATTCCAGTTTAGGCTGCAAGTTTTGACTTGTTGACCTATGGTTGACTTCATCCACAATGTTTTGATTATAACAAACAAGATTAATATTGTTTCTAACAATTTATTTTGAGTAATGATAGTTCAATGTTAAAATCAATTAAGCACTAAGTACTCAAGTCAAATCATTCGAGACGAAGAAAGATGAAGAGCACGAGAGACGGCATAAAAAAAAAAGGTCAAGATTGAAGTCACACATTCAAGAATTTAAGAGCCAAACTTCAAAGGAAGATCAAAGACTTGATTTCTTAGGCAAAATGTAAAGGTACTAATACTTTGATATATGATAATAAATGGTTAGCTCAAAATCCTTCTATACATCAAGAGCCTGTTTGGGAGTGATTTTGAGAATTGATTTTTTGACCGTTAGGAAAAAAGTAGGGTCCACCTGTGAGAGAAGAAGTCAAATATGACGGTCAGAATAGTGAAATAACGGTCAAAAAATCAATTTTTTGAGTGATAAAATCGCTCCCAAACAGCCCCCAAAAACAATTTTTGTGGACTAAAAGTCATTCCAATGCAACGTTTTGATCAAATATAAAAATGACTTTTAAAAGTGATATTTGGACATCAAAAAATATTTTTATCATGAAAAAATAGTTAAAAATATTTTCCAAAGGTCCATGCACTTTAAAACTTTCATATCGAAACAAATGGGGCCAAAACGTAAAAATTCCGCGCTGTCGGGGCAGTCAACCGGACCGGTCGATCGGCCGTAGGAGGCGATCTACCAGACACCCTCCAACGGTCCAGAATTTGACCGTTCTAACTTCTGATTTTTGCTATACAAACAGCTATATTGATATTCCGGGTGAGAGGCGGTCGACCGGACTAGTCTTCCGCGAATACGGATTTTTTGTCATTTTTAAACTTTATAAATATCTTCACTCTTTCCATTCTTCACAAGATTTCCAAGTGAATCAAAGTGAGATATTTTTGCTTTAAGAATTCTTTGAGCTTTCATTTGCATTCATTTCATTTGTTTCTTTATATCAAAAACTTTGATTGATTCAAACTTATTAATCACCATTCTCATCAACGTTTTCCATCTCTCTTTATGTTTAACTTATTTATATCATTCTTAAAAGAGTGGTATACTCTTGAAAAATGTATTCACACTTACAATGCATAAATCTTTCTATTTCTTCATATTGAAAAACTTTGATTGTTGAATCAAATTTCTTGAATCATTTCCTCATCAAAGTTTTTCATATTTCTTTGTGTTCAACTTTCAATTTTCAAAGAGAGATATATTCTTGAAGAAGTTCTTTGCACTTATATTGCATAAATTTTTCAACTTCTTCATATTGAAAACTTTGATTGATTGAATCAAATTTGTAAAATTATCATATTCATCAAAGTTTCTCATTTCTCTCTTAGTACTTGATTTATTATAATCATTCATTAAAAAAAAATATTTTTTGAGAAGATTATTTGAATTTAGATTGCATTTAATTCTTCTTCATCTTCTCATAGAAATACTTTGATTGATTGAACTTAATTTTTCAGTTGTCATTTTCGTCATAGTTTTTCATCTAACACTTGAGTTATCATTTGTTATTATTCATTAAAGTGTGAGTCTCTCTTAGTATTTAATTTGTTTTGTATTATTTATCAAAAGAGGATTTGATTGTAAAATCACTTTGATAAAGTGTGGGTCGTGTTGAGATCCCAAAAAGCTCAACATTGTGTAAGGATTGGTGCTCCTTGTTGTAAGTCACCGTGTGGGTCATATTGAGGTTCCGTAAAGCTCAATAATGTGAGTCGTGTTGAGGTCCCGTAAAGCTCAACTTTGTAAAGGATCGGTGTTCCTTGTTTGTAAGTCACCAGAAGCGTTGTAAAGGGTTGGATTGCACCATAAATCAATCGACATAGTGAAAAGACCTTGCTCGTGCCGGAGAGCTTGGTAACGGAGGACGTAGATCATTGTTTTGGGTCGAACCTCCACAATTATATCGTTTGCATTCTCTCTCTTTTAATTATCGCTTTTATACTTACGTTTATTATTTGAATTTATCAATTTAATATTTACTTGCTTTCTTATTCGTGCCTATTTGTTTAATTAGCATATTTACTATCATATTGGTTTATATCTAGAGTCAATTTTTGAAAAAAGTTTTAAAAAACCAATTCACCCTCCTCTTGGTTAGTCATTCCTGGACTTTCACAACCTTCATCTGTAATCTATCAAAGAATATTGTTGCTACCTGATAAACTTTCTTGAACCCACATCTATAACGATCAAAATTACAAGAACGTCAATACTTAAGAAATCACTTGAATTTATGCAATCAATTTACCCCCATTTGGCCTTCATTCTCTTTCTCATTCTTTTTCTCTCTCTTATCTTCAACCATACACTTTTCCATAAAATAATATTACACACAAATAAAAAAAATTTCATTCTTTTTCAATCACACATTTTTAAAAAAAAACAATATTCCCAGATGCGACCCTGACAATCCAGAGGTCCTAAGCGAGTCGACAATCTTAAGGCCCCATACTTTGTTTTCTACACGTATAACAATATTTAAATAAAAAAATCTATATTTAAATGAAAACTTTGTACAATCTAAAAGATAGAATTGCTAAATAAAATATCACTTACAATCCGAGAGATTAGGCTAGCATCATATTTAGTGTTATCACGTTTTGAGATGCAAAATTAGTAATCAAACAACTCAAATCAAGTTTTCCCAACATTTTTTTCAATAGAAATTATAGCTAATCCATTCAACCTCTCTTGTGACATGGTTGATCGAAGATAAGACTTAATCAATTTTAATCTTGAAAAACTTCTTTCAGCGGACGTAACAGTGATTGAGATAGTCAATAATATCCTGTAAGCGGCCCAAGCATTTACAAAACAACAATTCATTATCTTAATGTAATCTAACACATCAGTTGCTCCATTAGTTTCTGTAGATATTGCTTCCCTTAAAACTTTCAACTCAGAAAATAATTACATTCCATCGATATCAAATATTGTGTTATACTTCAAGTAATTTTCAAGATTAATGCAATGGCACTTCAATGTAGCATCATCAATCGATTTAAGCTTTTCCAAATCAAATAAAAATCCAAAAATATAATCATATTCTTAAAATTGTTCAAATCTATTTTGAAGCAATAATAGAGCTTGATCTACTACATATAAGAAATAATTGAGTCTATCATCAAACTGTTTCTTTCTACGTATAACTCTTTTTTCACGAAATATCGGTTCAATGTCTAATTTACTTGTAATCTCTTTAGCATCAATCACGGCCTATTCAAACTCAGTTTCTCTATAGCTTTTGAAAAATAAAATTAGCCCTTTTAAATGGTCTATAGCAATGACATTATGGATGTCCTCTGTTTGTAAATATTTACTTACTCTATTAACATTATTCAACACTTCATACCAAATAACCATCCCAAGTAAGAATTCAAAATTCTCTATTTTCATATGTTGCCAAACACTCCACCTGTCTTAGGATCATCAACTCTTGCCAATTCAAGTAGAGCATTTCTTATTTGTGGAGCTTGAAATCTTATTGCTCTAATACTTTCAACATGACTTTCCAAACGTGTTTGAGGCAAATGCTTAAGAGTAAGGCCATTTACATTATCTTTAAAAATTTTCCGTCTTTTAGTAGACGATGAAAATAGAGTGCATATACGTTACACCACTCCAAAGAAAGATTTAACTTTTGTACAACAAGTAGCCATATCACAAAGTATAAGACTGAGACTATGACACCCACAAGGTGTAAAATGCTCTAGGATTTACTTATAGTGGTCTATTGTATACCCCTTTATATTTTCCTTTCATGTTAGCACCATTATCATATCATTGACCCCTTCTATTATCAATATCAAACTCTAGATTATTCAATGCATTCACTAATTCATCAAAAAGTCCATTTCAAGATGTATCCTCTACCAATAAAAATTCTAAAAAGATTTTTTCTACCTTCACTAGACTTGCTGAAATATCAACACACCTCAATACTATAGACATTTGTTCTTTGTGACTCAAATCTAGAGTGCAATCAAGTATCACAGAAAAGCACTTGGATTCTTTGAGTTTCTCGATGATTATTTTCTTGATCTTGCCCGCTAACATAAGTATCAACTCAGTCTGAATTTTATGTCCAAGGTAATGATAATGAATTTCTTTATTTTGAATTCGACGAATATACTCTCGCATTACAGGATCAAACTCAGCAATCATTTGAATTAAGCTTAAGAAGATACCATTATTTTCTTGGTAGTTCTAACCACGGATACTATTCTCAATAATACTTGTCTCCAATGTTCTCTATCCTTATTAATTTGTTTCTGCACACTTTTATCAATTGTTTATTTCTTTTGAAATCTTATTTCCATTTCGATCCATCTACTCATGTTAGTGATATGGTTATAACTCACTTCATGCGTTCTTAGTTTTTCACCAAAATTTTTTTAATCATTCGCACCATCATTTTCCAATTGAGTTTGAACTCCATCATTCTTGAATAGCTTACAACAAAAATAAAATATTTTATCCAGACTTTTTGAATATATCAACCACTTTCTATCATGATTATCTCCATTGGGTAATCGTCGAGTGTAATGAACAGAGGAGAAGTGTCGATTAGCTACATCTTTTGGAGAAATTACATCATTATCTCTTACTTGACCTTTCATTACAATTAAAACTCTTAAATTCTGATTCATATTTTCCCAATTCGCTGGATCACTAATATCAAAGGAGAATTGTTTACTAATCTTTTCATTGGTGTTTCTTTCATCCATAACATCATCCTCGATAGATATCACTTCATTCACCAAACAATGATGTTTTTCAGTTGTATTATTGCTGATATCATTCTTATTAAATTCTTCTTCGAGAATACATCGTCATTATGTTTTTGTTTACTGCCACTAAAAAATTTATCAAGGGCTCCCTCTTGAGATTTAATCAATTGTTCAACATTTTTATGTTGTTTTCTTTTAATATATCCAAATTTAAATTTTCTAGTGGACATAATTAAAGCAAATAACAGTAGAACCTGATTTAGAGTTTGAATTAAAAATATCCCAGATTCTCAAATATGCCAAGTGTAGGAGTTCAACAATCAACCTGCAAGAAATAACCAAATAAATTTATCAAAATTTCAATTAAAAACACTTAGTTAGGTTCTAATTAAAAAAATCTTGTTTTGAAAGATATTTTTCATGGTGGAAAATGATACAAATATCCCTAACAGTATTTAATTATAATATTCTGAATGGCGAATGGCATTTACTAATAACACAAACCTATATAATAATTTTGTTTAAGATACTTTACTATCAAACAACAATATGGCAGAGCTAGGGGAAAAATTGGATAAATTTATTCACCAAACATGAATAATAAGTGAACCACTAGTCATCAGAAAATGCCTTACAATTCAAGGACGACGAAGAACCAAAGAATAAGTTGAGACCCTTTATGGTCAGATTCTATAAAACAAAATTTCCCCTAAAACTCATTTTAACTGGAGAATTTCCCAACAAGAAATAACCCAATAAATTTATTTTGCAAAATCTATTCTCGAAATATCTACGTCAAAACAGGCACTGAAATTATATCATTGAAACTTAAAAACTAGGAGTTCCAAACTAGAAACAAAGACAAGAACGAAGTGAAGAAAATGAGAATTAACTTAAAAAATTGTAACAGTCAATACAATCATTCCTATATAAAGTTCTGCAACAAAATTTGGTAATTAATTAAGACGCTGATAGAACTAATTATTAAAAGTAAACAAATAAAAAAAGCACTATTTTCATCCCTTTTTCACCATTGAACCTTTGAACAAACCACCACCATAGGATTAATAATTAGACATTCAAACATATGAGCTGGACATCCGTTAAACCATTTTACTTACCAAAACCAAGGACCTGATAAGATATAAAAAAGGAATTTGGCGTGCGAGTTTGTGAGAGGCGGAGAAATTGGGTTTTTTGCGTTAGATTTCGAATTTTCGTCCATTAGCACTGGTCCTAGAAGCCTGGAGTGGAGGCCCTGGAGAATTCTAGATTCTGGAAGCACCGAAGCAGAGGATTGAGAGGAAATTGAAATGTTGAATTGAAAAGATAAAGGCTGAGGTGGTTCGATTATGTATGTATACAGACTCCAAAGAAGATTAATTCCGTTTGTCCAAGACTCCAAGCCCAAAGGCTTAAACCATTTTTTTTTATTTTGGAAATTAGAACTAATATGGATTTTGAGGCCCTGGGCCCCAAACAAAATTTGGAGGCCCTAGGCGGTTGCTTAGGTGGCTTGGCCTAAGGGCACGCCCTGACTATTCCAACCATTAAAATTTGGAAAGAGTGGGGGCCAAACGAGGGCATAATAAATTAAATACAAGGCAAAATCATAATGTAGTCAATATAGTTCAAAATCATCCAAACAGTGTAACATATTCAAATGGACTAAATTTTAGCAAGGAGCCTACATTTTTTTGAAGCCAACATGCGCTGAACACAACAACCATGAAATAACAAATGGCATAACAATTTCTTTCCTGATCGAGAAATAATTTGAACACAACAACCATGAAATCCTTTATATTAGTTTCATTACATCCCACATCGTATGTCACTCATCAATCTCCCACATACATTCTCCATTTAAATACTTATAGCAAAACGAAGATTAGTTGACACGAAATCATCAGAATATTTAATAGGTTTAGTCAAATTTGTATGTACCATATCAGTGTTTCATTGTCCCTTATTCCAATGTCATGGGTTAGCGTCATTGTTGTCCAGCAAATATGGAACATAGTAAGGCATTGTATGACATACTGTACACCATGCAATTATTACACAACCCAGGAAATATGAAGTAACCTTTTGAACTATTTAGAACAAACCTCATCATTACCTAGACCATCCAAACAAATCGAAGTAGACAATTGTAAGTTTTTTAATAGCCCAAGGCTCTAGTTTGTACCCTACATGGAAAAAAGATTTAACTTATCAGTCATATTCTTCTATACAAAGGAAATATAATTGTGTAAATATACTAACCATTAGGGGCTGTGAATATGATAACGGTACTGGAATTGAATATTGCGAATGTTGAGTTGTCTGAAACACGATTGCACCATCTCCGAGATTACTTAGGCACGCATTGGGTTTCTTCCCTTTGTTTGTACTGCAACCCCACGTCGTAATGTTTGAAAACTATACTTTATTTGTATTTGTATACGGTAAAAAAAAATGATATGGTACCCAAATAATGTAACATACCTTCGGTTTATTTGAACTCCATTCCAACGGGGATTTTTTTTGAATTATTGGGAAACATGATCTGAATTGCGTTCTGCATTGCCCTGTTTTGATCGGTAATTATTCCATTGGAAGCTTGGTCATTCATGCACTACAGCCATGTTCGAAAAAGCCACACAAATATATCAATATTCTCGTTTGATATGAGACTACATCCGAGGAGTATCGACTATCCGTGATGGTTCACTCAACAAAAGGAGCAAACGACATATCATACTTGTTCGTTAGGTATGTGATATCGAATGTGATAATATTACCAAACTCCATACATGTCTGCCAACTCTTATTATCTGCTTAGAAAATATTTTTCAGATGTGACTCTTCGTCCAAATTAATACTGAAGTAGGACCTTGAGCACCATGCTTGCACAGTCGAAAAGTATGACTATGTTGTTGCGGTGTCACCTTCTCCAAGTCTTAAGCTCGTAACTTGTTCAATGTAGTTTCGATAGTTCTTCTCAACGCAGATCATATTCTCATATCCACCTGTTTCGACAACTGCACAGTTGAAACTTTTGTGCAGCAGTATTCATGCAATGTCATTTACTTCAAGCCGACGTTTCACCTGAGTACTTAATTCTCTGTTGCATCAATATAGTCCAAACTTCGAAGGACTTGTTCTATGATTGTGATCGAGGTGCACTTTGTTAATTCGCTATATTCCATGAATATCTGAACATGCAGTCAATCTGGCTTTACATTCACTCTGCATCGTAGCTTGTGGCTTCAGAGAAATGCTTGTATTATTGATTTTTCCTTTCATGGCTACAAACAAATGTAACATATCGTAGAACTCCATCATTATACTTTTTGAAATTTCCTTTTCTCACTGGAAAACCCAAGTCCTATGCATTTCTTTTATAAAACTCAAATATTTTTATTTTCGTCCTTGAATTTCATTCCCACCTCAGGCACAATCACATCATCCCCTCCCGTTGCATCATCACCCAGTAATTTTGTATAGTCAATATCATTTTCATCATCAGACCCCACCAACATAACGGCTTCGACGCCATTTGAAATTTCTTTCCCTATGACAATAAGTCGATTGAACTGTTATTATCAATATATTTCCTAGAAGAGCAGCTTCTTATGAGAATGTCCTGCCTAAATCAAAGTGCTAAGCATCATGCTTCTACTTAAAATAAAAATAAATTTAGTAGTCATCATTGTCATAAATTCTTCCAAAAATTAACATAGCTCTGCCTAATATGTATTGCCCACAATCATGCTTCTACTTAAAATAATAATAAATTTCAGATTTCACATTAACTTTAAATTTTAGAATTTAAAATTACTTTCAGATTTTGAAATAAATTTGAGAGTTTACCTTAAAATTAAATTTCAATATTTTTTAAAGAAAACAAAATCAGATTTTAAAATACAGTAAACTTCAAATTTTACAATAAAATTTAGATTTGGAACTTAACTTTAGATTTTACAACAAATTTTAGATTGGAACTCAACTTCAGATTTTGCAACAAATTCTAGATTTGGAACTTGACTTCAATTTTCACAATAAATTTCAGGTTTTACATTTCTTGTCATCGATGAAAGTGAAGATCGACAAATGGTCGGAGATATGGATGGTGCGACTAAAGCGACGTCAAGTTGGCCAAATGAATCGATACTTCAGAGCTTGGAGATGTTGGAGCTGTAGACTACGAAGGAGGTCTAGGTCGATGTGTAGATGCGAAGTGTGTGCGAAAAAATGCAAATGAAAATGGAGAAAACAAAACGGGAGAAAATGGCGCGATTAATGGGGGGAAGAAAATGAGTAAATGAGCATCTGCACATGAATTTGCTTTCCATTGGTTTTGGAAGAAATTAGAATTTGAATAATAAGATCCACTATTTCAACTTTCCACGTCATTCGGTTAATGCCTATGTCAACCTCTATGTTATTCAAGTATTATTCCTTTTATTTTTATATAAAATATGTTTTAGTTAAAAAAATCCACGTGTAGCACTTATTTGATTTGAAAGCCACGTATGCAGCCACGTCAACTTTTGGACGGGCAGTGCAAAATTTCAAATTTAGTGATGAATGAGATGATTTTTAAAGTTCAATGACATCTTATTGATCTTTTTGCAAAATTCAGTGACCATTTGAGCCATTATCCCTAACAATCACATGAGAAAATATTTTTTCCAATTATATTTTGTCCCACGACTGAGAAAATGTCGTGTTGAGTGCAAATATTTATGAGAAGTCCACAACTGCCTAACCCAACATTGTGTTTCCGACAGCAAACTCTCTTTGTACTCTCATCAAATAGCTTGTGGACATATTTAGCGTGCCACAATCACGTTAAAAATGCAGATTTCAAACATTAAAAATGTAGATATACGTCGAACCCAAATTGATAAAACAGAAGTACAAAATCGAATGAATCTCAGAACCTCTCATATACGCTTGTGGCATATTCTTCACACAAAAAAAAGAAAAACACAAATCCAGATTTCAAAATAGAATGAATCTCAAAACGGGTACAAATTGTGAATAAAAGAGCTGAAATTTTCAAACGTTAAATGAAATTTTATCCGTCAAGAAAGAATTCTTGGTCTTGCTGCGTGAGAAAGGATTTATATATACATTGTATATTTAACTGTTCAAATTGTAGGCTAATGAGTCTAAAAGATTAGGGATGCTAAAATGCTTGCTGATAAAAAGGAAGATGACGTCTGGTGCAAGGCTTCTTATCAAGTTTTGTCTTTCAAAAAAATCCAGAATGAGTGAAAAAGACGAGAAATGAGACCACAGAATACTGTATTTTTTTTAATTTTTAGTCATTGTTTGAGCCCCATTATTTCTTCATTAAAATGAAAAATATGATCGTTATCCATTATATCAAACCATCATATTTGACTTTTTATATTTTGTGTAGGGTCCATAACGACTATATTTTTCATTTTCATTTTTACAATAATGTGGTTCAAACGAGGGCTTAGTTTTTAATTGATTAGAAGAATAATTGTAAACTAGTGTTGGTTTATTTATTGAAACTATATTTTATTTGTGGTGTAGTAAGCAAATTTTGTGATTATAATATAATTACCCTAATTATATTCATGGCGCATAAAATTAGAGTAATTATATTCACAATATATTTTAATAGTTGCACAATAATTTGATCGCATTTAAGGTTTTTAAGCTTTGTTTATTATAACATTTACATATTTAATTATTTTTGCATGATATGTGTATTTTATACACTTATTTCAATAAAAAAATAAATATTTAATAGTTATTTTGAACAACTATAGTCTAATTTATTTTATATTTTGTTTTGTTAGATGAAACTCGATGAATGGAAGTGGAATTGAAAGAAAGAAATGAAAATTGGCTAAAAAGGATAGCAATATCTAAAATTTGGGAACCAAAGTATAAATGCTCAAAAGTTGTGTCGAGCCTCACGATGAAGATTGGAGAATGCTAGGGGTTAATTGGATGCAATTAGAAGTCAACAAGGAGTGAAATATGATAATATATATATATATATAGTGTGGACATAAATCGATTTCCAACCGCATAAGTACGCTCCAATTTTGTAGCTCAAGATTAAAATCTATTTTTAACCTAGTAAATATTTGAATTGGGAAAAGGCTATTTCAAGTAACGTTGTAACTGTTTGAGTTATCTTTGTAACCTAATTTGAATCGTCTCAATCGAATATTGTGAGAGGAAATTATGATAAAAATACCCAAGGAAGTGCAAACAGATTTTCACCTGAAGGGTGGAGCTGAGGCACCTCCTAATACGGATTAAGGCACAATTTTGGTCATTTTAAAGCACATAAAAAGTCTACAACAACCAAAAAAAGTGGGGACAATTATGAATACAAGTTTTTGACTCTTTTGATGGAGTTCCACATAATTTGGGGAAAGAAAAACACATAATCATCAAGATCAAAGAACAAAAGCTTGGATTTGAAGACTTTTGAGGTTGAAAAAGATTTTTGGTGTAAGATCCAATTCTTTCCATGATCAAGATTTCAAAACCTGGTTATGAGCGCTATACTTTTTGTTTTTCTTTCATCATTATGAGTAGCTTAATTCATAATTAGGTCAAACAATGTAATTTATGTGTGACCCTTTATTTTTTCTATTCAATATTCAAGTTCTTTAAATGCATACATATTGATTTTAATTATTTACTTAATGTTTTGAATTATTTGGCCAATTATTCAATGATTTTTGTGAATCTATTACAAATCGAGAGATAAGTTAGAGATTTAGATCACATATTAAAATTCGATAATTTAGTATAATGTGTAGAGATACTTATACTAATTATTGCGGTCGTTAGATGAATTCTTATGACTAATATTTTGTTTAACTAAAATTGATTCACATAGAGATTGTGATTGGATTAGTTAAATATACTCAATGAGAATTTGAGAGGGTAAATTGAATATTTTAGAAGAATTTGACCGAACACTACCATTGTAATGAATGTTGATTGGTGAACTAAAGGAGATCCGTAGGTGAAATTGTAAGCCTTGGCATCCATATTCATACTTTTAAAACCTAAATTTGATAAGTTGTATAGGTTAGATAATTTACTTTAGTTAGAATAATTTAGACATGAATTATAAAACTTATTATCTGTTTTTGATCAAATTAAAGTTAGTAGTAAATTGAACCAATTATTAAACAGTAGTCCTCATAAGAACAATATCCGGAGTCTTAGGTCTACTTTATTACTTGTTATAATTCGTGCACTCGAGGGATATAAAAATCGACAACATTGCGCAATTCTGATCTTCAACTTTCTATCAAACAATATTGTGTTCTACATGTTTCAAAGTGAGAAAAAGTATTTTTTGCCACATTTTTTTTGAATTCATTGTTTTTGTAAAAACGTGAATGTGATGGTAAAATAAATCATTTTTGTGCTTCCTAATGAACATCTTGACAGAAATCGCTATCAAAAATAAAATACGCTAATTAGTAGAAGATTGAAGACAAAAAGTACATTGAAAAAAAGTTAATGACCTAAGTGTCATAATGAGCAAAGATTACATACAACTAAAATGTAATGCAGCTAATTAGAAAATTTAGGTTGCGAATATAATTATCCATAAAATTATGTAAATCAAATTGTTTGAGTAGTTTTAAAGTATGTTTGGAAAATAATTATAAACAGTTTTGTTTATAAGTAAATAAAAATAAGTGATGGATAGTATTTATAGATTTTACAAAACATGTAAACAAAAATTGATTTGAATGTTTATAAACACGAGCCTAACATAGGCTCAGTAACACCGAAAGTTTTTGCACTGGGAAATTGGCACAAATGATCTTTAACTATTCACTTAATATTTGTCATTTTCGATGGTTTCCATCTAATTCACCATTTAATAGTCCAACTTTTGATATAAAAACTAAAATGTACTTACTTTAGTTAAATAAATAAAATAACATAAGTAAAAAGGAAAGTTAAAAAGTTAGAAAAAATATTAGGGCAAATAGAAAAGTGAACTCATTTTACCTATCAATCTCCATGAGAACATATCGAAGGGTTCAATTACACGTACACAGGAGTGTACACTCCGATGTACACGCCCCTCACATGGGAGGTCAGCCGGAAGCATTTATTGGATGTGGGGCCCCTTCCCATGTGAGGAGCGTGTACACCAGAGTGTACACCCCCGTGTACAAATGACTTTTTCCACATATCGAACTCAATAATGAATTACTTAAAAAATTATATTATATAATCAAAATTGAATGTGTTTGAAAAATACCTCTCAAATAAAAGTTCATAAGGATTTCATCAAGATAATGTGACAGAAAAAACTTAAATATTTTATTGAGCTCTGTCTAATTCAAAATTTTTGTTACACGTGTTAATTCACCAAAATTTATATCCCATTATACATATTTAAATGCGATTTTTTGCTATTATTGTGAGGAAATAAAAGACATCTAAATTACTATCCATAAAATGTATTCGAAATTAATTTTGAACTTGAGTATCTCCTCAGAAAATATCAATATCATATAGATCGAAAGTCTTTCAATAGCTATTTTTCTCTGTACCACATCTTAAAGAAATCCCTATCAATTTGCATTATAGAGATATTTTTAAATACAATCAACTTTGCTTATGTGACATAATTTTTAAAGCAACTTACGGTTCTATCATATATGCTCTCGTGAATGATTATTTTGTAGGATGTGTTTTCAATTTTTTTGGTCATATTTTAAAAAAAATTTCTTTTCCACTTATGTTGTTTTATTTATTTAACTTGTCATTTTAGTGTTTTTTTTTTTAAATTATCAGAAGTTTGACATTTTAAACGGTCAATGGAATGAAAGCCATTCAAGATGAACCATTTTGTCATTGAGTGGAAGGTTAGGGATTTTTTGCCTCAAGATTTGAAAGTAATGTACTATTTGCACATTAACTCCATACGTTGGGGACAATCTACACGAATTCTCTTTTTATAAATGCACCACGTTCAAATTTCATTATGGTTAATTATATTACCACCATGAAAGTTATTTCCTACACCACATTATAATCACACCACAATTAAAATATATTTTCAATAAATACACCATTGTTGTAAATGAAAAGTCCATTAAAATTTATTAGTGAATAACATTTGTACCCCTGTAACCCTAGAAATTATTACCATTGTATCCCTGATTCTTATCTATAAATATAGGGCTTTGATTTTCAATAATATACACAAAAAGTTTATTGAGTTTTCTCTATTTTCTTTGAGTTTTCTCTATTCTCTTTTCCTCTCATTTTATAACACGTTATTAGCACGAAACTCTTAGAAGGTAATAATTTTTTTTTATAATCATCTATCAAGTAATCAAAATTAATTTGATAATACGTGAATTTTACATATACATATGTTGAATCTAAAATACGTGATCTCATCTTTCTCGATCATTATGTTTTCTTTGTACCTCTCTTTGAATTAATTAATATTTTTTTCCTTTACATCAATCCACGTGCATTTTTATGGAGATATATTTATGTTAAATCAATTGATATGCATTAATTCATATTCCTATACCCTCCTTATATTTAGATTAGCCCTTTACATTCTACACATGCTTATAAATTTTTTTTTTGTTTAATTGGTCAATGTTCTTTGTAAGCAAGCTTCAATTTCAGATCTCTATTTTGACTGATTCCATATATATATATAATATACAATTAACAAATAACTGTACCCAACTCATCTTTTCTCTTAAATCCATTAGTTTCTACAAATTTCATGCCTTAATTGGTTAATACTAATTCAATTCTTTTAATTGCACATAATTAGAATTTCGTGCCATAATATGTGAATATATTTCTACATGTTACCAATTTTTTTTGTGTTTCACTCGACTCAAGTTATTAATTCAAAATAATATTTTACATGTGTTTGTATATTAATTAATGGTGAGCAATTAGATGTATTATCATTTTTTTTTATGTTTAGTTATGAAACATTACATTAAATTTATTTTTAATTATTGTTGCTCCTGAAGTAGCACAACATTATAATTAATATTCCAAAAGAATATTAATTATAGATCAATTCGTTGTTGCTCTAGAAGTAGCACAACATTATAAGAATATTATTTGCTCCTGAAGAGCATAAATTATAACTCTCAATATTCCAGAAGAATATTGACATATTGCACTTGAAGAAATAATAGCAAAATATAATGTGTTCCAAAAGTAACATATGTTTCAAAGAACATATTATTTCAAATTAGTATTTATTCCTAGAGGAAAACACGTAACTTAAAGTCATGTTGATATTGACTATTTGATTAACATGTGATGATCAATCATATTCTTCGAAACAAATTGTATTTTTTTTATTGTATAGTTAAACAAATGGCAAACATTACGAAACTTGAGTTTGCTGCACTTGACATATCTGGTAAAAATTATCTGTCATAGATACTAGATACTGATATTCATCTCGTCTCAAAGGGTCTGGGAGAGACAATAAAAGAAAGAAACAATGAATCCCTGTAGGATCGTACAAAAGTACTCATTTTCCTCCGTCACCATCTTCACGATGGATTAAAAATTGAATATCTCACTGAGAAAGATCCACAAGTTCTTTGGAAAAAGTTAACTGAAAGATATGATCATCAGAGGACTATAGTCTTCCCCAAAGCCCGTTATGAGTGGATGCACCTTCGTTTGCAACACTTTAAAACGGTTAGTGAGTACAATTCCGAATTGTTCAGAATATATTCAAAGTTGACTTTGTGTGGAGAAAAAATCACCGATGAAGATATGCTGGAAAAAACTTTCTCCACCTTTCATGCCTCGAATGTGCTCCTACAGCAGCAATATCGTAAGCGTGGTTTCAAAAAGTACTCAAAACTTATATCTTGCCTACTAGTTGCTGAACAAAATAATGAATTGTTGATGAAAAATCATGGATTACGTCTAACCGGTTCTGTACTATTGCCTGAAGCAAATGATACTACATTGCCTCAAGATAAGGACGTGGACGCGGATTTGGACGTGGACATGGACATAGACGTGTACGTGGAATAAATCATGGAAGAAATAATCAAAAAAGTTATCAACAACAAGGCAATAAATTCAAAAGGCACAAAGCAAACGAGAGTGGCAAATCTAAAAAGGAGTATGAAGAAAGTTGTTGTTTCATATGTGGAATGAAAGGGCATTGAGTGCGTACGTGTCGTACCTCAAAATATCTTGTGGATCTCTACCAGAGATCAATCAAGGGAAAAGAAAAATTGGAGACTAATTTTGCTGATTATGATGGTCCAATTGATGTGACCCATTTGAATGTCTCCAATTTCTTTACTGATCCAAATGGAAATATTGACCATTTGGTTGGGGGTGGTGTGATAGAAGATATAAATTAATTTACTAGTATTTATTTCATTTTAAAAATTCAGTTTGAAATATGTTTTTACTTTTCCGCACAAAAATAAAAAATAAAAAATAAAACTCTATTATACACCATTTATTTCATGATATTAAGTAATGTTTATTTCTTTAAATCTAAATTCAAGTTTTTTTTTTTTAAATTTTGTTTATTTTGTTATATTTATAGATTCATGATGGATAGTCAAAACACCTGTTTAATTGATAGTGCAACTACACATACTATTCTTCAAGACAAAAAAATACTTTTTGGACTTAATATTAGTTGAAAATAATGTTAACACGATATCGGGTGCGTCGAATATCGTTGAAAGCTCCGGAAGAGCTTGTATTATTTTAATACAAAATTATATATTCACGATGCACTTTATTCTAACAAATACAGAAGAAATTTGTCTAGTTTTAAAGATATTCGCTGCAATGAATATCACATTGAGACGATGCAAGAAAATATTGTTGAATATCTTTGCATCACTTCTTTTGTATCTGGCAAGAAGCAGATAAAAGAAAAATTTCATGCACTCCTGTCTGGCATGTATTTTACATTTATAAAAATGGTCGAATTAAATAATGTTACGAACCGAAAGTTCGTTGATTCAAAAAGTTTTATACTTTGGCATGATCGACTTGGACATCCAGGAGCCATAATGATGCGTTGAATAATAAACAACTCACATGAACATCCTTTAAAAAACCAGAAGATTCTTTTATCTAATGATTATCCATGTGTAGCTTGTTCGCAAGGCAAGTTAGTCATTAGACCTTCAACTACAAAGGTCAATATTGAATCTCCAACTTTCTTGAAAAGAAAACATGGATATATATGTGGTCAATACACCCACCATGTGAACCGTTTCATTACTTTATGGTATTAATTGATTCTTCTATAAGATGGTCACATGTTTGCCTACTTTTAACTAGGAATGTAGCATTTGCTAGACTATTTGCTCAAATCATAAAATTGCGAGCACAATTCCCCGATTACTCAATCAAGACTATTCGTCTTGACAATACTGGTGAATTTAGATCATAAGCATTTAATGATTATTGTATGTCAATTGGGATTGAAATTGAACATTCAATTGCACATGTTCATACACAAAATGGTTTAGCGGAATCGTTTATTAAATGTCTACAACTTATTGTTAGACCATTACTTATGAAAACAAAACTCCTAACTTCTGTTTGGGGTCATGCCATATTTCATGTTGTATCATTGGTTCGTATAAGACCAACTGTCTATCATCAATATTCACCTTTGCAACTTGCATTTGGTCATGAACCTGATATTTTTCACCTATGGATTTTTGGTTATGCTGTCTAAGTTCCTATTTCACCCCCCACAACGTACTAAAATGAGTCCCCAACGAAGATTTGAGATTTATGTGGGTTTTGATTCACCATCTATTATTAGATATCTTGAACCTTTAAGGGGTGACATATTTATTGCACGTTTTGCAGATTGTCATTTTGATGAAATAACTTTCCCAACTTTGGGAGGAGAAAAACTACATCGTGAAAAACAAGATAGAATTTCTTGGAATGAGACAACTCTATCTCACTTTGATCCCCACAACAATCAATGTGAACAAGAGGTTGAAAAAATCATTCATTTGCAAAGAGTTCCAATTCAACTACCTGATGTATTTATTGACACGAGAAAAGTGACAAAATCATATATTCCAGCAGAAAATATTTCAGCAAAAATTAATGTCCATGCAGAACAATCTGCTGTGGCAAATGAATCTCAAATACGCCAGAAGCGTGGTCGACCAGTTGGTTCAAAAGACTATGTACCTCGAAAAAGAAGAGTACAGGAGAAAAACCAACCAAAAACTTCAGAAGAAATCACATTAGAAAAGATTGATCAATCAAATATTAAATGTACGGTTCCTAAAGAACCAGAGGTATCCGAAAATAATGAGATCTCAATAAATTATATGATATCTGATAAATTATGGGAACGAAATAATATTGTTATAGACAATATTTTCACCCTTAACATGGCTCTTGATATTATGCAAAATGAGAATTCTGAATCACAGTCTGTTAATGACTGTCGAAATAGAAATGATTGGCCAAAATGGAAAGAAGCCATGCAGGCAGAATTGAATTCTTTGGAGAAACGAAAAGTGTTTGGACTAGTAGTTCGAACACCTAAAAATGTAATCCCTGTTGGATACAAATGGATTTTTGTACAAAAGAGAAATGAGAATATGAAATTACAAGATACAAAACCCGACTAGTGGCTCAAGGTTTCTCCCAAAGACAGGGAATTGATTATGAGGAAACATATTTTCCTGTAATGAATACCATCACTTTTAGGTTCTTAATTAGTTTGACCGTATCACAAGGGCTCGATATGTGCCTTATGGATGTAGTAACTACCTACCTATATGGTTCACTTGACAGTGACATATATATGAAAGTCCCTGAAAGATTTAAGGTGCCAGGAATAAATGATACATGTCCGAGAACTATGTTCTCAATTAAATTGCAAAAATCATTATATGGATTGAAACAATCCGGACGCATATGGTATAATCGCCTTAGCGAATATTTGTTGAAAGAGGGTTATAAAAATGACGATATCTGTCCATATATTTTCATAAAGAAAACAAATATTGGATTTTCAATTGTGGCAGTTTATATTGATGATTTAAATTTAATTGAAACTCCTGAAGAGCTCAACAAAATTGCAGATTATTTGATAAATGAATTTGAGATGAAAGATTTGGGAAAAACCAAATTTTGTCTTGGATTACAAATTGAACATTTTTCAAAGGGATTATTTGTTCGTCAATCTACTTATACAGAAAAAATCTTGAAACGCTTTTATATGAATAATGCACATCCATTGCCATCACCTATGGTTGTTCGAACACTTGATGTGAAAAAAGATCCATTTCGTCCACTTGAAGATGGAGAAAAGATTCTTGGTCCTAAAGTACTATACCTTAGTGCAATTGGAGCATTAACTTATCTTGCAAATTGCACTCGACCTGACATAACTTTTTCTGTAAATCTCCTTGCAAGATATAGTTCTACACTAACTCAAAGGCATTGGAATGGTGTTAAACATATTTTTCGTTACCTAAAAGGTACTATTGATATGGGACTATTTTATTCTTAAAAGTCAGGATTTGCTTTAGTGGGATATGCAGTACAGGTTATCTCTCCGATCCACATAAAGTTAAATCACAAACAGAATATGTGTTTACACGTGGAGGAACAGCTATATCATGGAGATCTGTGAAACAATCTTTAACAACAACATCCTCAAATCATTTTGAGATTATTGCAATCCATGAAGCAGGGCGAGAATGTGTATGGTTGAGGAATATGACCCATTATATCCAATCATCATGTGGATTGATTTCAACACAAGATAGTCCAACAATTTTGTTTGAAGATAATACAGCTTGTATCGCACAACTCAAGGAAGGCTATATCAAAGGCGACAGGACGAAGCATATTTTTCCAAAATTCTTTCATACACATGAATTTCAGAAGAATGGTGATATTGATATTCAACAAATTCGCTCAAGTGACAATGTGGCTGATCTATTCACAAAAGCGTTGCCAACATCTACATTCAAGAAATTAGTTCACGAGATTGGAATGCGTCGACTCAAATATTTTTAGTGATCAAAATCAGGGGGAGTCGCTGTACTCTTTTTCCTTCGTTTAGGTTTTGTCCCATTAGATTTTTCTAGCAAGATTTTAATGAGGCAACATTTAATTTTAATACTCCAAAATAACTGTACTATTTTTCCTTCGTTTGATTTTTTTCCATTGGGTTTTTATCAAACAAGGTTTTAACGAGGTAGATATTTTGTAATATGTCATTCAAGGGGGAGTGTTGTAAATGGAAAGTCCATTAAAGTTTATTGGTGAATGACATTTATACCCCTGTAGCCCTAGAAATTATTACCATTGTATCCCTAATTCTTACCTATAAATATAGGACTTTGGTTTTCAATAATATACACAAAAAGTTTATTGAGTTTTCTCTATTCTTTTTTCCTCTCATTTTATAACAACCACAACAAATTTACAATTATATTCATAATCCAATAAAAACTAAAAATGAAAAAAAAAATGTGGTGTACTTATCATCCTAAGATTACGTCTCATTTTTTCATCCTTTAAACATTTTCACTAATTCTAAAATAAGAATTTGCAGTATCTTTTCGTTACAGAAATTTTGCACCACGATGGTGTTTTTAATTGCTTTTAACGAGATTTTAATTGTAACAATATATGTTGAATTTTTTAAAATAAATTTAGACCATCTGTAGGAAGATTCCATATTTAACTTCCCATCATCCTCTCTCTTTTTTCTCAATGTTTTATGGTTTTGGTGTGTTATAGATGGAGAGAAATTCATATACCTGCATATACAAAAATTCGAGGAAATTGACAGATCTCATATACCAAAATCCACGAAAGCTAAAACATAAGTTCATAATTTTCCATGCTTGTTTAAAATCATAATAAATCTATTTGACTTAAGAAAAAATAAGATCCTTAATTTTCAAACTTAACAAATAAATTGAAAAAATGAATTCATTTACAGTAAGGAAAAAAATTATCTTGCCGCCGTGAAGGAAGGCAAAAGTTGTCGGAAAAATTATGAACAATGAAATGTTGCACTACAATTTTCTTATTTACTAAAATATCCATAAGTAAAATTACATAATTAGAATTCTAATATACTTTTTAATTAAATAAATTATTATTACACCACAAATGTAAAACTTAATTTCTTTCTTCATTTTTTCCTTACATTTCATTGTTCATAATTTTTTCGACGGCTTTTGAATAGAAAATCGTTGTCAGGGACAATGTGCTACTCAATGAAAGGTTAAAAATAAGCCTACAAAGAAAAATGTCGAGAAAATGAGTATGTCAATACCTTTAATATAATTAATTAAAATACGGCATACTATGGACTTCGACGGACTGAGACGAGAAACATTTTTGTCAATTGGCGTTTGAAACCCATGATATCAGACCTTTGTTTGGCACAAATTGTAGTTAGATCACCTTTAAATGTCTCGTGTCTTCGAGAAAGACGATGGAGAAATAATCAATGAGAGGGTAGGAAGACGCTGCTGAAGAAGATCATATTTTTTTGAAGTGTTCAAAAAAGGCGAAATTCCTCCAAATTTAGGAGCTATAGGGCAAATTGAGAAGATCAATGGCCAATAAACCTTCATCCTCGTCCCTTCCTTCCATCAATGAAGACATCGCTGCCGTAGAGGAAGTGCCGCTATACGGGTCCGAATCGGGCTGGGTGGAGGCCCGAACCCACTGCGATCACCTTGCTTCTTTGTCGCAGGATCTTACTCATATTCCAACACCGGATACTCAATGCAATAGGTCCGCCTTCTTAAATTCTAGATCCTCTTTTTTAATTACGAGTCTCTATCTTCATGAGAACAGTACATTGGTATATTGAATGTTTCCAAGAAAAGTGCGATAACCTAGCAGTTAATTTTTGAACTGACACGTCTAATTGGCATATGGCAATTTAGAATTTCATGGTCTTAGTTGATGAATATAGGAAGGAAAGGCAATTCTCAAACCGATGTATACATTAGAGTTTTATATATGTTTTGAAGCCCCTTTTGCCTATCTGTCGTCAATGTCCACCCACTCCCCTTGCCCATTTCAATGTCCTCTGCAAGATACTTCATGAACCATCTCCAAGCTAGCGTGTTCTCCTTTTGTACAACAGCTTACACCACTGGGTAGATACAATCTTTAGCATCCTGTCCTACTGCTTTTAACGTAATTCCATCGAAACAACCCAGCAAATAGTACCCATCAACACCAACCACTTCCTTCAACCACTTGTAAACCCGACTCTGTAGGCCCTGAAGCATATGGATATGCCTCGGAAAACTTGCTCATTCAGGACTATCATTACAGTTGATCCAGGGTTCGTCCTAAGTACCTCCGCATCATATCTCCTCAAATGCCCGAATTGTTCCTCAATTGTACCAAACAACAATTTCTCGGCATATTTCCTCATCTTACAAGTCACATTTCTACTGTTCTCCATCTTCAGTTTATCATTCACAATCGCCAACTAGACTTTGTTTTCCAATCAGGATTTGCCTTAAACTTTGAATATATCGATGTGTCAAGAAGATATAGTTGCAATGTCTGTTATATTGGCTCGGTGTGCATGTGTGCTCGGGGTGTAAGACTTCACTTGAACTATCCCCCCATCTCATTCAACTTTGATACCCTTATCCTCTAGTTACACCCAAATTTGCAAATTCCTTGAGCTCTTTTTCTATCATTACTCTTGAACTTGACATTATATCCATACAAAGCACAATAATTTCTCACTGCATTTCGAAATTCTTGCATTGACCAAAGTAGCTGTCTGACCTCATACTGTGGATCCCTCATGCTGTGTCAGCCAAAAGTTCTGCAAAGCAAAAGCCAACCCCTTTGTCTGATGAACAATCCAACAACTTTACCTCTGTTTACTCCCTCCATTCGTGCAAATTTAAACCTCCTTCAGATGTGCTCTTATCCAAATCAGCAGGCTATTTTCGAATTTTCATTGCTGCGGATTTGGGGGTTAGGATTTGTGACGTGGTTGGGCAGGATGGTGGGTTTAGGGGGTTCAAAATCATCTGAAGTTGGGGAAGAAAGATGATCCATTTTCTGGCAATCGTGATTTAGGGTTCCTTTTTTGGGGGAATATTGATTTGGGTTTATCTAAATTAGGGGTTTTGTTTTGGTTTGCAAGAGTTGAAATCGTTTTTTTCTGGAACACGCCTTTACGCTGCAGTAATGAAGCCACTGTCAACTGCCAACTAGGATTCCGTCTTGCCAACTCAGTTGAAATTTGAACTTTGGGTGGCGAGTGATAGATGGAGGGGCTATTTTGTAAGTTCAGTGACTAGTCAGAAGAATCACAAAGTAGAGTGACTATAACATAACATTATACCTAGTTCAGTGATTAATGAAACTTTTTACTCTTGATTCATGCCTAATCACAAACTTTTTACCCGACAGTGTGATATATCTCAAAAATTCTATTATCCAACTGCAAGAAATGAAGTTAGAACATGAATTGGACAGATTGTAAGATTTGCACTGGCATAATAACGTAAAGAGCATCTTTGCAAGCTTTGAAATGGGACTCCATAAAGTAAATTGAAAATTTTGTTTAATTTTTCATCTGATTATTTACTGACTAATTTTAGATCTTAGTTTCATACTGGCAGTCTGCGCTTAAGGTGTGTCTGAAGCATGGAAAACCATGAGATGTGTTCATCAGATAGACTTGAATTTGTGTTATCTGGTTTAAATGCAATAGAATGAACAAATTTAAGTGATATATATGTTTCATAAAGTTGAATCTTTTATCACCACTGCTCTTATTTTTTTCCACCATTTCCATTGTTAACTTACGATGACTGAATGAGAATCCATCAATTTTGTCTTTGATTGCAGAATCTAAACTAAATTTCAAACTTTTCTTTAATGCTTTGCTTCTCTGATATCAAGAAATTAAAACTTTTTCTAACCGAGCTTTGATGAGTTGATTCCATCCTTATCTCGTTTTTTAAGAGTATAAATTTCCAAACGCAATTCATGATTTGAGGTTCTCCAATATTTGGACCTCTAGAGTAGAAAAGTTTCCACACCCAGGCTTTTCTGTGAATTAAATTGCACTATGTATTCTAGATTGTTGCGTTCTGTTGATTTTTGTGCTATTTATGAACTTTTTGTTGTCAACCTTGAAGAGCTAACATGTTTTCTGACTGTAACAATGTCATGAAGGTGCCAACATCCCAATGAGAATTGGCTATGCTTATGCTGCAAAGATGTCCTTTGCAGCCGTTTTGTGAACAAGCACATGCTCGAGCATTATCATCAGAGTAACCATTGTCTGGCACTAAGCTATAGGTTCTTGCGAGTTTCTTTTCCTTTTATTTGTTGGTCAAAAAACTATATTATTCGTCTCTTGTTCCTTTTTCATTACTTAACCTGATCAGTCTGCGGCTTGTACTTGGAACAGTGATTTATCAGTGTGGTGTTTCTCATGTGATGCTTATCTCGACGCTCAAGTGATATTGTCCCTGCGCCCCGCTTACGAAACTGCGTACTTACTGAAATTTGGTGAAGCTCCACCACTTCGGAGTTGACTTGAAAGGGCTAGTGCTCAGCTTTATGTAATTTTTATGGTCTCTGTTTCTATCTTCCATTGCCCTTCTCGGAAGAGGGCGAAGGGAATGTGAAAGGAGTCAAGTACCGACTTTTGAATGTTTCTGGTTATCAAAGTGTAATGTTTAAGAAAAAAGAAAATGGTATTTCACATATTATCATTTGAATTATTTACTTGCAGAATTAAGCAACGCAACTGTGATTTGATGACTATCTTGTTGAGTTTTGGAAGTGATTTCACATACGAATTTTCAGTTTCTGCTTTTGTGGGATGGATATAGTGAATGACAGTTGATTTTCATGAATGAATTTACGAACTCTATTTTGTAATGATTTGTACAATTAGTAACAAAATTTTTCTTGAAGTCCAGCATCTGTATTGGATGTTCTTAACAAGAGAGAGAAGCAAACAAGAATTCGTCAATCAAATTGAAACTGGTTAGTGACCAACTAGAGCTACAAATTTCAATGGAGAACATCCAATGCTTTATATGTATTGCTTTAATCTCATCTAATAATTTCTGTATGAAACTCGTACAGATACAGTGTATCAGAAATAATAGCTCTACAGCATGTCCAGATTATGTCCTCATGGCGGACATGTTTAGTAAGGTAGATTGATGGTAATGACAGCATTAAAGTCCAAAAAGAAGCAAAATTTCTGTTCATTGAATTCTTGAAATTTGTCCAATAATGCTTAGATGCTCATAGGGGATGTTAATTTGGAGATCTATTCAACAATCATTGTCGTTCCGACTTTCTCTAAGTTCGCCATGTATGTCATGTAAATAGTCCACAGGTAAGAAATCGAGTTGCTCACTAATGGCTGCCACATTGAAAACACAATAACAACCATGGGTTTAATTGGAGACACATATAATCCATAACGAAGAGGCAAAACCAACAAAGGAAAAAAAAAAAATCAGTTGCAAAGCAATTAGTCTTTTCGAATATGGAGGATCTCACCTGTAAATATACTGGGATGAATTTGAAAGTCACAAAATCACATACAGGCCCCCACGAATCATTGTTGGGATCAAATCACGCTTCAATCTAGCGACAATCTCAGAATCACTTTCACCTGAGTATTGCAAACAAGAGAGGAAGTACTCCATGAAAATAAGCTATACGATACACATACAACATGAGTAGCTCTTGAGTAAAATGCAGCAGATATAATCCTCAAACTGCTATAAACTGTGTCCTATAATGTATCTATAATATCGATTTAACGATATGTAACAGCAAGATATATGCGACATGGTTTGTACACACTATATTATGGCTGAACTCAGGTTAGCTCTTCATAGCCATTATGAAAGGTTAACATTGACAAGATAAGATTGGTTTTTACATCACAAAATAGCGCTAAAATGGAAAATACGTAGAATACAAGATTGCATTGCGAACATAAAAGTGAAGACACAATACCTTGTAAAGCTGCATTAACAGAGAAGAAAATAAGTCATTGCAGGTCCATAGACTGTCTGCCCCAAAGCTATTTTCTTAAACGTCGAAAGAAGATCATGCTTAGGAAATGATCTTGATACAAAGTTGAACCAATAACGTAATGAAGGCCCTAATATCACTATTCCATAACCAGCCATCCGTAACGTCCTCACCAAATCATATCCCTCTGTTTATTCCCCCAAAATTGTCTGTACAAGATTTTATAATCAGACAGGTTGATGTAAATTAAAGAGATATTAAGGGATAACATGTTCTTCTTCGTAGAAGGTAAGACACTAAATGGTTAGGGAAAGTCCAATATAAAAGAATGTATTCTTAAATTTATAATACCAGTATTCAACTTAAGAACGGTTATAATTATATAGCATCAAATGAATATTAAAAATAACATCCGGTTTGCAGTCATAAGAAATTCTACTCTCAGTTAAATACAAATGTTCAACGGTTAAAAAAAAATCGAAGCTTTCAAATTAATTCACCATCATCAACCCTAAAGGGAAGCACAGTGGTCAGGTCTTGAATTTACTCCCAATAGTCATCAGTTCGAGTCCCCTTAAGCCCATTGAGGTGAATAGCCGACTGTAAATTTCAAGCCCATAGGATTAATCGAGGTGTACGTAAACTGACACCATCATCATTGATTCATTATCATCTTTATCACTACCAACATCATCAGTATAATACCAGCATTCAACTTAAGAATGGTTATAATTATATAGCATCAAATGAATATTAAAAATAACATCCGGTTTGCAGTCTTAAGAAATTCTACTCTCTGTTAAATACAAATGTTCAATGGTTAAAAAAAATAAATTGAAGCTTTCAAATTAATTCACCATCATCAACCTTAAAGGAAAGCATAGTGGTCAGGTCTTGGATTTGCTCCCAATGGTTATCAGTTCGAGTCTCCTTAAGACCACTGAGGTGAGTAGTCGACTATAAATTTCAGGTCCCATGGGAATAGTCGAGGTGTGCATAAGCTGACACCATCATCATTATCATCTTTATCACTACCAACATCATCAGCGAATGACATCATCTCCATATCTCATTCAATAACAAAAGTTCGACCATTCCAAAAAGTCATCTCCTGCCACATTCACATTACAGTTAATTCAAGTAGTTTTCTTGATGCCTTAATAGAAGACAGATATTACTATACAACTATAGTCATTTTACAATTGTTATTATAATTGAATTTATTAGGCTACAAAAATTGGTTAGTTTAGAATCCAGTACAAAGAGAAAAACAAAAACCATTAACAGAATATTACTCTTTAACATGTAATCTTTCATGTGTGGTGTGGAAAAGGGGAAAAACAATTGCTAAACAAATTGTTGAATTTTCACTTCCCTTCGTAAGTTTTCTTCTTTTCAAATGATTCATTCATTTATTATTCTGCTACATAGTTCGTACTTTAATTTACTTTATCTTCATTTGATCTGCCAAATGGACAATGAAAATTTGGTTTGTTTACTAATTAGCAGGGTAGTAACATTAAACATGTAATTTGAAACATAAATGAAGTTCTTGTTGTTTCTAGAGTTTGACGTTACTCTTTCGAAACCAATCCGACAGAATCACCCTAATGTAAGAAATGATTAACAGGATCCAAAATGTAATTCGAGCCCACCGACTTCACGATGTTTCCTTAAAACGAATTTGCTGCCTTCAATGGTGCTAAAGGCGTCCAACAATCGTTTTCCAGAATAGAACGAATTTTCGTCTCCTACGGAAGCAGCACTGCAATCTGCAGGAGTTCCAACGAACTCAACGAAATGTGTTTTACTTCGAGACAATATCAGAAAGAGAGAGGGGAATGAGATTTAAAGCACAGAAAGTTTGCAATGAAAATGGTGTAAATTTTCTGGTAGAGAGACAGGTTATTTATAGATTTATTCGTAGCCATTCGAACAGTCATCACCTTTTAGACAAACCTCAAAAACCCGAACAGACATGCTATTCTTAAAAGTCGCGTCTGTTAAGTCGGTTAACAGTCGACTGTTTGGTCGGTAAACAGACGACTGTTAAAAAACACCTGGAATAAACCAAAAATTTAAATTTCATAATGTACCCAAGAATTTGATTATTTACAATTTGACCCAAAATTTTGTCCAAAAAGTTAATATAGTGCAAAGGTCCACCCGCACCCGAACCGGACCGGACTCGGACATGGGCACGTGCTCGTGCCGTGTCGTGCCGAGTCAAGCCGGCCGGTCCGACGGACGACGGCGCGCACGTGTGGGTTTATAACCGAACCCAATAGGATATAGATCTTCCCCCTTCCAAAGACTATTGGTACCCCTTGGGGCCCAAACCCAATTCCAAATTTCCACCTTATAAACCATACCAAAGTTTCCTAACTTTCCTACGTGGGATAAGTGTTTGAAAAATCAAATTCTTCCATAATACTTAGTTTATGTGGGTTACTTTAACACTTAATATTTCATTCAATTTTAAATGGTTTTCGACAAATAAATATATCACGTTAATCATCTCGCGGAGTAGAACGTGAATATACTAGGTCCCGTATTAATTAAGAGGTGGGTCCTACTGAAATTTGGGCTCAAAGTTGACCCATTTCATAACCATTTTTCCAACAATCCCTCACATGAATGAAATATGTTGACCTTATTCTAAACGATAACATCTGATATGTTTTTCAAAAAAAAAAAATTGAAGAAGACTGCATCGGGATAAGTAGTCAATGACTTTGAACTTTCTCTAGTAAAATCTATCGGATTTCCTTAGCCAATCAGTAGCAAGTTGTTTTGAACAGTCAGCCGTTTATGGAAACCTAAACAATAGAAGTTACACAATTTTCTTCGAACACAGTTGGTTCTCACGTTTGTGTCCATTTTGGTCTTGGACACCTCCTGGTTCATGAGTGGTTTTTAGAGAATTCATCATCACCTAATTCTCTTAGAAGCGGCCCCTTCTCACTCACATAAGTGATTTCCATAAAGAATATTCTGCTATACTCCACTTGAACGAATCAAGATATAGAAATCATTAAAAGTGTATCTTAACCTATTTCACGACAACTGGGCACTGGCTCATCATAGGAATGGGTAAAAGTAAAATCTTCCCAGTGCGTACTAAGTTTTTCACAGTTCGGTTGTCTCATTGAACCTAGATCTTAGGATCTCCAGTCAACTAGGTTGGGTTGCCACCATGGAAACTTTTGATTATTTTATTAGTTTTAATCCCATCCCCTTCGATGAACTTTCTACTTGCTCTCTTGTTAAATTTTTAGTTTGCTGATCCACAATATTCTCTTTTGATTTCACATACTCTATAGAAATAATGCCTGTAGAGAGCAATTGTCTAACAGTATTGTGTCTACGACGTATATGTCGAGATTTACCGTTATACATTACATTTTGTGCCCTACCAATTGCTAATTGACTATCGCAATGGATACATATAGCAGACACAGGTTTTGTCCAACATGGAATATTTTCTAGAAAGTTTCGTAGCCATTCGGCTTCTTCTCCGGCTTTGTCTAATGTAATGAATTTAGATTCCATTGTTGATCTAGGTATACATGTCTGTTTTGAAGATTTACATGATATTACAGCACCTCCAAGTGTAAAGACATATCCACTTGTTGATTTGGAGTTTTTAGTATCTGATATCCAATTTGCATCACAGTATCCTTCAAGTACTGCTGGATATCTCGAATAGTGCAATCCAAAATTTTGGGTATGTTTTAAATACCCTAAAACTCTAACAATAGCCTTCCAATGATCAGTGCTTGGATTACTTGTATATCGATTTAGTCTACTAATTGAATAGGCAATATCAGGTCGAGTGCAATTCATGACATACATTAAACTGTCAATAATACGAGAGTATTCCAATTGAGACTTACTATCACCAGTATTGAAAACAAGATGCATACTAATATCCATAGGTGTTTTCATAGGAATTATATCATATTTCTTGAATTTATCAATAATTTTCTCAATGTATTGTGATTGAGATATTATGAGACCATCAGATGTTCTAGAAATTTCAATTCCTAATATAACATCAGCCACATCTAAATCATTCATTTCAAATTTACTTGTTAGCATCCTTTTTGTAGTTTGAATTATGGTATCATTGTTACCCATAGTCAACATGTCATCTACATATAAACATACCATGACATATTCATTTGGAGTGTTTTTGACATAAACACATTTGTCACACTCGTTAATTTTGAAACCATTTGACATCATAACCATGTCAAAATTTTCATGCCATTTCTTAGGAGCTTGCTTTAATCCATATAGTGATTTAACAAGTCGACACAATTTCTTTTCTTGTCCTGAGACCACAAATCCTTCAGGTTGCTCCATATAAATTTCTTCATCTAATTCCCCATTCAAAAATGCCGTTTTAACATCCATTTGATATATATCCAAACCATTTAATGCTGCTATTTCAATAAGCATACGTATGGAAGTGATTCTTCTCACAGGAGAATAGGTATCGAAATAATCAAGACCTTCTTTTTGTTTGTAACCTTTAGCGACAAGTCTTGCTTTGTATTTGTCAATTGATCCATCTGCTTTCATTTTCATTTTGAAAATCCATTTACATCCCAAAGGCTCATTACCGGGAGGGAGGTCTACTATTTCCCAAGTATGATTTTGTAGTATGGATTCAATTTTACTATGAACACTTCTTTCCAATATGAAGCTTCGGTTGATGACATAGTTTCTTTAAAACTTTGAGGTTCATTTTCTAACAAATATGTTAGAAAATCAGGCCCAAAGGAGGTTGACGTCCTAGCCCTCTCACTTCGTCTAGGTTGTTCATTTATAGATTCTTGATCTATAGTCTCTTCGTTTTCACGAGATCTCTTTTGTGAATTTGATTCACCTTGCATGTTATAAGAAAAAGTATTTTCGAAAAATATAGCATCCATTGATTCAATAATCGTATTAACATGCATATCAGGTATTTCCTTGATTCAATAATCGTATTAACATGCATATCAGGTATTTCAGACTTATATACCATAAATCTGCACGCATTACTATGGTAGGCATAACTAATGGATACACAATCAATGGTTTTAGGTCCTATTTTAACCCTTTTAGGTTTAAGAACTACTACCTTAGCCAAACATCCCCATACTTTCAAGTATTTATAATTAGGTTTGTGACATTTCCATACTTCATAAGGTATCTTTTGCGTTTTTTGATGTTGTAGTTTGTTAAGAATATAGTTGGCAGAAAGCAAGGCTTCCCCCCACAAGTTCTGCGGTAATCCAGAACTTATTAACATAGCATTCATCATCTCCTTCAATGTTCGATTTTTGCGTTCAGCAATACCATTAGATTAAGGAGAACAAGGCACGGCAGTTGATGAATAATTCCGTGTTCCGAACAGAATTTCTCAAATGGTGAATTATATTCACCACCTCTATCACTTCTTATGGCCTTAATCTTTTTGCTAAGTTAATTTTCAACTTCTAACTTGTAGTGTTTAAACACTTCAATTGCTTCGTCTTTGCTTTTGAGCAAATACACAGGAATATCGAGTACAATCATCGATAAAAGTGATAAAGTACTTATTACCTCCCCTAGTTTAAACAAATTTTAAATCACATATGTCAGTGTGAATTAAATCTAGGGGTTCGATACTTCTTTCAACAGAACGAAAGGGTAGACATGACATTTTGACTTCTACACATATATCACATTTGTGATTAGGATTTAAATCACACTTTGGTAATAAATCTAATTTGATTAGTCTACACAAAGTGTTATAATTTATATGTCCTAATCGTTCATGTCAAATGTTAAATGACTCAAGCAAGTAAGAAGAAGATGTATTCTTATTCATAATTGGAAGTACAACAGTCATTATATTCAACTTAAAGAACCCCTCATTCAGGTAGCCCTTTCCTACAAACATTTCATTCTTTAAGAGTACAAATTTGTCTGAGACAAATACTAGTTTAAACCCGTTCTTACTTAGTAGAGAACCAGATACCAAGTTTTTCTAATATCGGGCACATGAAGAACATCATTCAAAGTGAGCTCTTTTCCACTTGTCATTTTCAGTACTATCTTCCCATGTCCTTCTACTTTGGAAGATGACGAGTTTCCCATGTAGAGATGTTCATCATGATCCATCGCTTTGTAGGGAGAGAACATCCCGCGGTTTGAGCATATGTGACGAGTAGCTCCAGTATCCACCCACCACTCCTTAGTGTTTTCAATTAAGTTGCATTCAGAGACGATCACAGAAATATTCATGTCTTGTACCTTATCAGTGAGGTTCTCATGTTCTGTTACATTGGCCTGGTGAGCTTTTCCCTTTACATTCTTTGGCTTTCGACAATTCTTGGATCGATGTCCTGCCTTGCCACAATTGTAACAGTTGCCTTTAAACTTTTTAGCAGTTTTTGAAGAGCCAATTTGTCCTTCCCCATTATACTTCCTCTTTATGCTAGTTTTGAAGCCTCCTTCTACAATGTTGACTTTTGATTCCATCGAATGAGATGCACTGTTCCTTTTTTCAGTTTTGCGATTGTCTTCTTCTATTCTCAATCGGACAATGATATCTTCAAGTTTCATTTCCTTCCGCTTGTGCTTCAGGTAATTCTTGAAATCTTTTCATGAAGGTGGTAATTTCTCAATCAGTGCAGCGACTTGAAATGATTCACTTAGTTTCATTCCTTCGGCATGGATGTCGCTAAGTATGATTTGAAGTTCTTGAACTTGGGATATAACAGTCTTGTTGTCAACCATTTTATAGTCCAAAAAATGACCGACAATGAATTTCTTCGTGCCGACATCTTCGATTTTGTACTTTGTGTCCAAAGATTCCCATAGTTCTTTTGTGGACTTAGCATTGTAGTACACATTATATAATGTGTTATCCAGTCCATTAAGTACATAATTTTTGCACAAGAAATTAGAATGCTTCCATGCATCAACTGTAGGTGGGAGGGGAGGGGACGAGGGTATGGCTAAGAAACTGAATTTCCAAAAACAATTTACATCTTAAAATGAAATCATTTCTTCAACTTAGTCTGATATGTGATGGATATATATAGGGAAATGTAAAATCTATAATGCACTTGCTATTCATGAAGATTAGTAGATGTGCAACTAAACACAACACCATCAGATTGCAGAGATGGAAGTGTATATACGTTGTAACATCTCACGAATTTGTTTCTTCATACACAAAATTGCACATTTCTTATCTTAGAGCACAATTTGACTGTTGGCCTCTTCCTCACACGATGTATAGCATTAGCTTCTAGTTTCAATTTAACCTAACCGTAACAAAAACATTACAAGCAAATAGGAAAACCGCATACAGAGTGCAAGCATGCCTATTTGAAATTTGAAAATTACAAAAGCCATTGACCTTCTTAAGATATTAACACCCAAAATGTCAGTAGAAGGTCCTTGATTACAATGAAGTATCCAATACGTTCAGTTGCTCGTATTCTCCGATTAATATCTCATATGACCTCAAAACATGTATTTAACATCAGAGTACAGAGGATGGACTCTAATATGAACATTAGGGATTCCCTTTAAAATTTTGACACAACCTTCTAACTGATTTGTTGAGTTGAAGAAAAACATGATGTTTAAGAATTTTTGTTTGGGCAGTTCATATCTCTTTTTCCAAATTCAACAAGTGCATGTAGCTCATATAAAAATGGTATCAACATCTTTAATTTCTTCCTCATAAATCCCATAGAAACCTTCTCCAACTTAAGAATTTATCCAAAAAAATGGTGCTAAAGGCGTCCAACAATCATTTTTCAGGATAGAATGAATTTTCGTCTCCTACGGAAGCAGCACTGCAATCTGCAAGAGTTCCAACGAACTCAACGAAATGTGTTTTACTTCGAGACAATATCAAAAAGAGAGAGAGGGGAATGAGATTCAAAGCACAGAAAGTTTGCAATGAAAATGATGTAAATTTTCTGGTAGAGAGGCATGCTATTTATAGATTTGTTCGTGGCCATTCGAACAGTCATCACCTTTCAGACAAATCTCAAAAACCCGAACAGACATGTTGTTCTTAAAAGTCGCGTCTGTTAAGTCGGCTAACAATCGACTGTTTAGTCGGTAAACAGACGACTGTTAAAAAAACCTGGAATAAACCAAAAATTTTAATTTTATAATGTACCCAAGAATTTGATTATTTACAATTTGGCCCAAAATTTTGTCCAAAAAGTTAATATAGTGCAAAGGTCCTCCCGCACCCGAATCGGACCGGACTCGGACATGGGCACGTGCTCGTGCCGAGCTGGCCGGTCAGACGGACGGCGGCGACGGCGTGCACGTGTGGGTTTATGATCGAACCCAATAAGATATAGGTCTTCCCTTTTCCAAAAACTATTGATACTCCTAAACTCAATTTCAAACTTCCACCTTATAAATCACACCAAAGTTTCCTAACTTTCTTATGTGAGATAAATGTTTTGAAAATCAAATTCTTCCATAATACTTAGTTTATGTGAGTTACTTTAACACTTAATAGTTCATTCAATTTTAAATGATTTTCGACAAATAAATATATCACATTAATCATCTCGCGGAGTAGAACGTGAATATACTAGATCCCGTATTAATTAAGAGGTGGGTCCTACTGAAATTTGGACTCAAAGTTGACCCATTTCATAACCATTTTTCCAATAGTTCTGTCAGAATTTTCCTAGATGGAAAATTAACTTTCATCAACAAGAAAAAAATATTTTAAGATTTACTTTTTCGATTTTTTTGTGAGTACCTGGGAGGATAAATCGCCAACGGTGTAAATGAGAGCGGAGGTGATGCTTTTGGTGATAATAGGCCTGGATTTGACCATCCCCAAGTACCATCCAAATAGCGGGAACTTTGAAGACGATGATTTCCTTGAAAAAATTATGGTGGAAGCCGAAATCTCAAGCTCCTTGGCCCTTGAAAAAATAGAATGGGAAAAATGGGAGCACGATTTCGATAATTGGTGTTGGTTTAGGAGAATATTCGGTGCTCCGATTGAATGCCGGTGGCTCTGGCGTAGATTGTGTGTGGAGGCATTTCTTGTAAAAGCGGCAGCCATGGTTGACAGCTCCCTTATTTTGCACAAATCAAATGTGATTGCGGGAGTGGAAACCAAATCGACTTCTTCGTTGCTTCATGAATTAATTTTTCTTAACATGCCAAGTTTTGATCATTAAAGTCCTGTTTGAGTCACATTATTTATTCATTAAAATGAAAAATATGACCGTTATCCATCACCATCATATTTGACTTTTTATTTTTTGTTTGATCATAACGATTATATTTTTCATTCTCATTTTTATAATAACGTGGCTCAAACGGGAGCTAAATTTTATAAAATTTCTCGTTTTTTGTGTCGAAATAATTAACTTGACAGATTCATCACCTTTAGATGTCCAACCATGGAATCGATTTACATAAGCGATAGTTTTTTATTGCTCATTATAATTTGACAAAGGTCGCTAGTTGCTAACTATATTTTAAGTTGGTTGAGTTTTGATTACCAAACTCCTTAAAGTGATGCTGAGACGACATAGAAACATAGGTTTTGTTTATTTTATGTGTTTAATGTCGTGTCTTCATGTATTTAAAAATTCTTTTTCTAACTAAACATTTTATTGAATTATTTAACTGATGGAATATAACATGGGACACAAACAAATCAAACTCGATAACCATTCACTACTAGTAATTTTACTTATATTCTGTTTACTTGAATAACTATGCTTTGAATTGATTTCACTTAAAATGACTTCATCTGAACATAACCATTTGAGATGTCATGCCCTTTTTCAAATATCTTATATTATAAGAGACATACACAAAGAATAAAAAATAGTGCAAAAATAAAATTATCATAGAATAAATTAACTATCTTCTACACATGTAGTATGATCTTCTGTCCATGAAACAAAAAGTTTGAAATATTTTATTTCAAAATGCCAGAAGTACAGATAACGGGCAAAACCTTTATGAATTTTGCTAGTTGTACAATCGGGGTTGACAACTTATTCACAAGAGGGGATCCACAATTTTTTTATTCATCGTGGGCCCCACTCTCATATATGTGGTTGTCAATTAGGATTATTAATTTCGATTGTACATGTTGCATGATCGATTTTCAATGTTTATGCTTGATTTTTATTAAAGAAAATATAATAAAAAATTATTAATAATAGGGATCATCGTAGTCAAGGTGCTTGAGTCAAAGCTAGTTGGAGTCAATTGACTATAGGGCAGTCGTATTTGAACATCAACTCCCGTAATCATAGAACTCGAAAATGATGAGAAGGTGCAGTTTGTGCTGCTTGAGCTTCAAAATTTTACCTACGAATAATAAGTAAATTTTAAAATAAGTCTATGTTTGGCATCCATTATCTCAAAAATGAAAAATCCATCCTTTCAAAACTCATTTCAAGAACACATTTTCTTTTAAAATAATATTACATATACATCGAAAACTTTTCTTTACTTTTCAACCGTACATTCTCCAAAAAATTCATTATTCTAAAATACATTTTTTTTCCAAAATTACATTTTAATGGAGCCCAAACAAATAATATTTCTTTTCAGTTAAAATTAGAAGTAAATAAATTGAAATAAGATTTTTATCATAGGATAAATTTTGGAATTTAAAATTTTAAAACACTCCAATTATTTCATTTCGGAATAATTTATAAATTGTTTTAATGGATCCACAATCATTATTCACAACTTATTTCTATTTATTTATAAATTAAACACCTTATATCCCAAATAGATGTTAAGTAGATAAAAAAAAATAAGTGGTGAATAAAAAAGCAGCTTTAACTTAATATATATATATATTAAACGAAAAAGTAGTCGGTGGCGTGTGATTCTCAAGCCCAACTGTCAAACGCTTTATAGCTTGGGTGGCATGACCTAGTCAACAATGGAAAACATTGGACTAATTCGGCAAATTGGGACAAAATTCTTTGAAGAATAGTATTCAAGAATTGTCATCGATCATTTAATGAAGCCCTCCTCGAGTCAACATGGTAAAAAGATGGTCATTGGTCACGTTTGCTGGAAATTTCTGTATTTTGGACTACTTAAAAATGATAACATACGTTCTTGATAATCCTGATTGAGTGGTTATTGAACATGTCAAGCATTATTAAAAAGCGATAGTTGGTTAATTGTACAGGTATAGATCTATATCGTATTAGACATGTTCACCATAAATAAAAAAAATGATCTTTCTCTATTTTTCAATCACGCTGAATCTAATCGAATGGATTAAAAATAATCATTCGATGTAAAATTCAAACACAAGTTATGTGGAAGGAAAAAATTGACATGTTATGATGCTTAATATGACATTCCTTAAATTCTTACTCGTGATTCAATGCCGAATGCTCACTACCAACTAGATTGTAATTGGCTATAGTTTTGAATTTTAAGCAATAAAACTTATGTCACTCATTCTTGTGAAAAATATATACAATTTATTAAACTCGAAATGGGAACAGATTTGAAAAAGGATTTTAGAGCGTGTAGGATTGGACCAGGAGGGTCTCTTGATGACAAGTATCCAAATCAAATCATATTTTGTTATCAAAATCCTTCAAACTATAATGTATTTCACCCATTCACACAGCTAATATTTTTAACCCCCTTTTTTCTACCACCCACCAAACCATACCTAACAAAAAGAACTTCTGCATTGCCTTACGGTCCAAGTCAACAATAGAATTATTCAATAAGCATTAATTAATTTAATTTTCCATGACGTGTTTAGCAGGTTAGAAGAAAAATAATATAAAATCCCTTAGTGGCCTTATATTCTATCTAAAAAACTTTAAAATGGGGTCCAATCTCACTTTTGAATACCCGCGCACCCCCTCCTCCTTTCTTTATTATGTCTCGTATAATAGGGAGACCATGTTAGATATATCTAATTTTTTTTACCTAATACTTTACATACACTCATAATACGAGTGTGGGGACCACATGTTGAGATTATTTTATTCACGCGGATTCCACATGCTTGTGAGAGTATGTAGACCATTTGGTAAATTAAATTATGTACACTTAAAATTATTCATAATGGGGCACAAGCAATTTATACTAGTGTACATGGGGGTACATAAGGCGCTTTCATAGGGGGCGAGTGAACACCGTTATGTACTTGGTGATGTACATAAAAAATAATCCTTTATACTGTGTATGTATACGAAGGGATATTTGCAATAGAAATTTCAAACATTTCAAAAATATGCGAATGTATGTATGGCATAGTAACTTTATTTGCCACATTTTTATATAATAAAATTCATAAAGCGAACGCTATAATATTAGAAAACAATACAATAAAATGTTTTAATACAATATAACAAGCAAGATCCTTGGCTCTTCGATAGACCACGCATTCGAAAATATTTATTTGATTGAAAATAGAAATAGAAAGGAGAGATTTAATAAGTGTTTGATACCCATTTTTAGGGAAAAATGAATTTTAGAATAATAGATTGATGGAAAATGTGTGGAAGAGAAATAGAGAAATGTTTTTTATTTACGTGTAATATTATTTTAATGAAGAACGTGTGGTTGAAAAGAAGAGAAGGAAAAATGTATTTTGAGAAAAATGGAAATCAAACGGGGCATTAACTAGAAATCTTTTGGAAAATGTTTTTGATGCTTTTAAGTTATTATAATTTCCACGCCCCAAAAAAAGGGACAAATTACAATTGGTCCCAACCTATTTTTCAACATTCAATTTCCGGAATGTTATCTTTAACCTTTCAAGTTGATAGCGGTTCTCTAAAACTGTTTCCATAAAAGATTACCCCTCTATTTGATTTTTTCAAAAATTATATTTTAATGATATTTTATAAAACTTGATCAAGGATCGTTTGATATGACTTCTTCTTTTGGAAACTTTACGAAAAAGTTTTCTTAATTGTTGGAATCTTATTTTTGAAGGAACTTTTTCTTTCATAAGAACTTTTAAATGAATTCATATTTGGGATCCCATTATTTGTAGATTATAATGAAATGAATGGTATTTTTTTGAAAAATGAGTGGTTAAAAAGTTTTTGATTTACGTGTAATATTATTTTATTGAAGATTGTGTGTTTAAAAGTAGGAGAGAGAAAATTTTAATTTAATATAATGAGAAATAATGAGGCTCAAACAGGGGCCTTCTAATTAGAAAAATATTAGCATACAAGTAACAAAAGAGTAATGCTTTGTAATTTCATTGGATTGCAATTATATTCTAGGTGACATTAGATGATAGGTTAAATGAAAATTAGAATTAAATAAGTAAATTTAATTCTACGTATCAATTAATGCTACTCTAGAGTTACCTAAACTGAAGTTGCAATTCCAATGTGGCTAAATATCATTATTCTTAACAAAATAAGTCCTAGAGTAACTTCTAGACCTTAAAAGCTCATTTTACTTTTCAAAAATGATGTCAGACGAACATTAAATGTGAAGTTGAAAAGTTAATACAAGTTATGAATTTTGTAACATATGTAGTTACAAATAAATTTGAAAATCATGAGCGTGATATTTACGTAAACTATTTCCAATTTAAATTTTGAACAATGTTACATGTACGTAATTTTTTTACCTAATCATTTACCTATTACTCACAGTAGAGAGTAGGGACCACATTTGGGAGGCGTTTATATTCACGGGGGCTCGCATGCATTATGAGAGGGGGGATAATTTTCAGTACATTTCATTCGACACAAATAGAATTGTCCTTAAATTTTTTAGGAATATCTAAAATGAAACCTCAAACCACCAACATCCTAGTGTTTATTCTCCAAAGAAGAGAGAAACTACATGTCTTCTCCAAGTCTCTTTCACACATAAGCAGCGTGTAAATGTATGTAATGTAATGACTTTTGTGTCTGTACATATCTTTACCCAATAATTAGATACACGCACTAGTTTTTTATATTTAATTATTTATATATGATTACACTTCATTTGTTCCATAAACATAGATATTTGTATTTCCTTTTTTTGTTCGCTCTAAATTATATTCTACTTTCCTTATTGAAAATATAATTGATTTTTTAGTTTTATAATTAATATATCATTATTTAACGTATCTTATTATCAATAAATACAAACTACTAATGTATGAATATATTAGAGAAATGTAGTAAATTTTTATATTTTCAACTATATTAATTATATTTTTTAACCGTGTAAAAATAAAAATAAATCTATCTTTATAAGATGGATGAATTACATACATTTGCACAAGGGCTTATTTGACCACAATATAATGAAAAAAAAAATTATGTCCTTGTTTGGTTTAGATAAAAATTAGTTTTTTAGTAAATTTCAATAAAAATTGATATTTTATGATTGAAAAGTTATAAGCCCTATAAAATGTGTGATTAAAATTATTTATTGATTTTGTCTTAAAATTTAGTTCAATTTTTTAGTTGAACGAAACAAGGGGAATATATAGGTCGCAAAAAAAAATAAAAATGCAATTGATTCTAGAGCAATATGATAACATCCAATTTTTCGATTCAACGATTCTATCATGAACATCAATAGGATGCAACATAAACACCAGTATTCAAAATAACTAATTTCATTCAAGTTTGAGTTTGAATATCATTCCGAGAAATTTAATCTATTATTGCAAACAAGTATGAATAAACCTGAATTAACATATTAAAGAGTTCAATATCATGAATTAAGATTGAGATCAATCTAAGACCCGTCGTCTTGGCTAGAGAATGTATATACATTCTATTTAAGCATACAAATGAAGTTATCACAAGTGTCTAAGAATCAAATTTGAGGATCCATCTAAAATCAAAACTTTTTATGTTATAAACTGTCGTGTATTTTTTAGACGTATCGTTCAATTTGATCAAGTTTAAGCTCCTATTTGACAATCATTATTATTATTATATATATATATATATATATATATATATA
>NC_036241.1:11291642-11330774 GCF_002742605.1 Olea europaea var. sylvestris | reverse complement strand
TATATATTCAACCACATTCACACAATAAAATATTTTTGCATGTAAACCCAAATATTTTTCTACTTTTTGACTATACATTCTCCTAAAATCACTATTAAAAACATGATTTTTCTCGTTTAATTGTTTGTATAGGAGCTAAGGATATATTTGATAGCCATTTTCCATGGAAAATGTCCACCCCAATTGTAGTTTTTGGATTCCCAAAATTTTCTAGGGAAAACATTTTCCAATTCTCCATCATGTGGGCTCATTTTCTTGGTTTTGAAGGAATTCCAATTCTGTGGGTTTTGGTGAAAAAATGGCTTTTCCAGCTTTTTTTTTTTTTTTTTGGGGCAATCGAAACAAATTCTATCAACAGTTATAAAAAAATTTATCCATTTAATTAAAAATGTACATGAAAAATAAAGTCAAACAAACACCAAAATATCTAAAATTTCAACATTTTTCAGGTAAAAATTACCAATCAAACACATTTAATTAACAATCCCTAATAAAACAAATTCTAAGTAATTCAATTCCCTGAAATTCGTTTTCTTTCCACCCAAATTCATTCTTGTAATCAAACGGACCTAAATAAGAAGTAAGAGCAAAACCGCCCAAAATTGAAATTGAGGGTCGATCTACAACCAACTTTTTAGATTAGAATAATATGTGCATTTTTGGAGAGTATCAAATACTTTGACTAAGCTTACAAAAGAAGTAAAATTAATTTTTCTAAGTAATACCCAATTTAAAAAAAAGTAATTCCGTCCTCGAATTCTTTAAACTTCATTTTTTCTCTAACTAATTTTTAATTTTATCTTAATTAATTAAAATAATTTTACACTTAAATTCAAAATTTTTCTTTACTTATAACCACATTTTAAAAAAATTCTCACTATTTGCAAAATTTATATAAAAATGGGTAAGTAAGAAAAAGAGTATTAAACCATTTGATTTGAAGTACGGAAACCTAAAACGCGTAGTGTAAAGTGTTGTAACCGTGTGTGTTTTTCAATTTTTTTTTTCCTCTTGTTCCACTTCTTTCTCACGCGGTATTTCAACTTCTCTCCCCCAGTTTCTTCCCATAAACCCCCTCAGAATTCACCTCCACCCGTTGATTCTTAATTTCTTACAGAACTGTATAATCATAGTATACCCACAAACAAAATTTCATAAAAATACTTTAAAATTGGGTATTTTGAAAAAAAAAATAAGGAGAAGAATCTCGATATAGAAGATGCTGCGATCTTACTGTTTTAGACCATTGGAGAGATGTTGTGGTGTTCGGAATGATGGGTTGTTATGGCACATGGATTTGAAGCCACACGCAACTGGAGACTTTTCTATAGCTGTTGTGCAGGCTAATTCACGCCTCGAAGACCAGAGCCAAGTCTACACTTCGCCATCGGCAACTTACATCGGCGTTTATGATGGACACGGAGGCCCTGAAGCCTCCCTTTTTGTTAACCGCCACCTTTTCCCTTATTTACGAAGTAATATTGGCATACACAATTCTCTTTTGCTCTGTTTTTTGTGGGTTTTCTCCATTTTAATGTGTGTGGATTATCATTTCTTATTTGTAATTATGTATGATTGCATACAGACATGAGATGATGCTGTTTATCTGGAGATGCGTGTGTATTTTTTATTTTTGTACTACATGAATTGTGAGTTTGAAGAGTATACTTGTGACTCTTTTTTGTTTAAAGTGTTTTTTGCGCTTCTCTCGGTATGAATTATGAACTTTATAAGGAAATTTTTGAAAGGGGTTTTAGTTTTTATTCTTAAAATTGTGAGATTTTTGTGTCTTCTTATTATTTCTATCTGGGACCATTTATACCTGTTTATTATTATTATTGCTTTTGTTTCTAAGTAACCTTTTTTATTGTTAAGTGACTGTTCTATGAATTGCATAGCCCTCTTGTATAAATTGGCTGTGTTTGATTGAGTATTGACTTATCCTTCAATAAATAAAGAAAATCTTTAAATATTATTTTCTTTATCCGCAACGCGTTCGACTATTTTCAGAATTTACCAAAGAACATGGAGGGTTATCTGTGGATGTAATAAAGAAGGCATTTAATGCTACAGAAGAGGATTTTACTCGTTTGGTGAAGCAATCATTGCCTTTCAGACCGCAGATTGTTTCAGTTGGATCATGTTGTCTTGTCGGTGCAATTTCTGATGGTCAACTGTATGTCGCGAATTTAGGAGACTCAAGAGCAGTGCTTGGTAGCCGAGGTTCTGATAGGAAGAGGAATTCGGTGGTGGCAGAACGTTTGTCAACGGATCATAACGTGTCGTGTGAAAGTGTAAGGATGGAGGTTGAAGCTCAACATCCTGATGATTCGCCTATAGTTGTCAATTGTCATGGTGTTTGGAGAATCAAGGGCATAATCCAGGTGATTATTTTCATTGTTCTTCTTTGGCTACTACTAACTAATTTGTCCATATATACACTAATACAATGAGCATTTAGAAATACACAATGTATTGTCTTTACTGTGATTAAACTCAATTTGGACTGATCCTTGAATCTAGATCAGCGACTTTGAATGGCTGAGGCTTCTGATTGATTTTTGACTTCCCTCACTATACTATTTAAGCCAAATCTTTATAGAGAAGCTACTAAGAGAGCTCCTCCATCAACCATCGATCAAATTCAGATATTTGTGATATGCTGAATGAAGGTTGAGAAAGGGTGATGCATGGCTCTTAACATCGGAGGCTTCCTCATTGTAGCACTAATATTCTTTATTACAATTTTTAAGTTTCGATTGTTCCAAAATCCCCAGCTATAACTGGGAAAACTCGCATGCCCGTCTTACTAAAGATACTAGCACCTGTGTGTTTCTGGTACTGGAATGTGTTATATCGCACATTGCAAATTTGCTTTTGGTACTGGCACGAATATGTGTTATGTCACATATTGTAAAATCATTTGCTTCAATGTTTACACTTCCCTTTCTATTTTTCTTTGAAAGATGATTATCTTTTATTCTTTGGACTATCCAAAATAGTCACGTATAATTCATTTATTGTGTGCCGCATATTCATTTTCTAAAGGGCCATATCTTCTCTACTCATACAGAAATCACATTCTCTGCCTCTCTTCCCAATGTCTCATGCAGCTGAAATTATGGGCCTTCTGCTCATGAGATGTCCTTGAAGATCTTACAGGGCAAAGTATTGTGATTCTGGTGAAATTTTAGTCCTCTGCCTTTGTTTTTGTCCATCCGGATGGCTATAAATTTGCATGATGCTCATATAATTTTTAGGATCTAGTCTTTTTCTTTCCTTATAATTTAGAGTTTGCATTGTGTTGGTAGAAATCGAGTGTATATCTGTTATTGACTGTTTCTATTTACTCTTCTCTTTTTATACTGTCAAACTGTCATGTAAGATGCTAATTTGTGCAATTATAATTTCCAGGTGTCAAGATCTATTGGCGATGTCTATCTGAAAAAGCCTGATTTTAACAGAGACCCACTTTTCTTACAATTTGGAAACCCTGTTCCTCTGAAGAGACCACTATTAACAGCTGAACCGTCAATTGTAACTCGGAAGCTCAGGCCACAAGATTTGTTCATAATCTTTGCCTCAGATGGCCTCTGGGAGCATCTCAGTGATGAAGAAGCAGTGGATATCGTATTTAAATACCCTAGAGCTGTAAGTCTCTCTTCCCTGCTACTTTTACAGATACAATTTCAGCACAGACACTAACACGTGGATGGTTTTCCTCCAGTTTTTGCCTTACATTTTACTCTCATCATTTACTTTACTAGCTGTTCCTATATAAAGACCACTGTATTAGGATTGCAAGGATCTCGTATTATTCCCAATTGCTTTTAAATGCTATGTTACTCTACAAATCACTTTCTATCATTTTTATGAGGCGTTTCTTGTTAAAAACATGAAACAAGAATGAGAATTCATTTGCTCAATCAGTTAAAACACAATGGCAAGGCATCAGCTTTTAGATTATGAGATATAACATTGTTGTTCTTGTTTAGCATTCGGCCAGTCATTTCTCGAAAGTTTTTGGTTGGAACAGAGAGTTTGACTTGCTTGTCGTTGCTCTGAAAATTTTACAGGGTATAGCCAAACGATTAGTCGAAGCTGCCATTCACAAGGCGGCAAAGAAGAGGGAGGTGAGATACAAGGACATTAGAAAGATCGAAAAGGGAGTTAGGCGTCATTTCCATGATGATATTACTGTGATTGTGATCTATCTGGATCACGATCATCATAAAAGGCCTAAACACAAGCAAGGGTCTATTGGGTCTATTGGGAGCACAAGTGCCCCTGTTGACATCTTCTCCTATAATTCAGATGAAGTGGAGGAAAATCCAGTTGACAAGATTTTCGCCAACGAGGAGTCTCGGCATATATTGGCAGTATCCTAAATAGAATTATTCCGGTGTTGAAACCAAAAAATTGGTATTTTTGTATACAGGTTTGCTGTAAATAAAACTTATAATTGATATTGGATGCTGAGATGAAAAAGCAAGGTTTTGCATTAGATTCTAACAGAAAATAACCAATTTTTTTGTTCTTCGAATGCTATTTTACTTTGGGTTGAGTTAGCAGATTGCGTTTGTGAATCCCGGCGTTGGATATATAGTGGCGGCCCTGACTATAAGCGGAGTGGGCCTCGCCTAAGGTCCCACTTAGGTGAGAACCCCAAATTATACTAGTATTATTGGTTGATTGAAAAAAAAAGGAAAATTATATTTATGAAATTCTTTAAAAAAGAATTATCATATGCAAGCACAATAAATTAATACAAATTTGAAAATGCAAAAATCTTTAAAAAAACATATAAATGGCATAAAACTTAGAATAATGTAAAATTAAATGTATTCAAAGTCTTTCAATTTTCAATATATAAAAATAATAAAATAATTTAGAGTAAAACTAATTAAAATAAAATATAGAGACAAATAATAAATATTTTTGATTGGAAGTAGTAAAATTAAATGTTTTCTTTAAAAATAAAGAGTTTCTTGAAAATGCTTTTAGAATATTTATCGATATTCCTAATTACATTTATTAAAATATTGAGATTTAAGCTCATCGACATTAACAAGACACATCGCCTTGATTGTATAATTTAAAAATTATGTCCATAATTTAAAATTTGAGCAATAAATTCGCAAACTTTAAATTGCGAATAACATGAAATCATCTAGTAAATATATCATATCTATTAGATACAAATAATATCATATCAGTAGCATAAAGGGAAGCAGAACCCCCATATATCGCCCTAATTAATTTTGAAGATTTTAGGGAGGCATTACCAATTGTAGCTAGTGATGGTAGATGAACAAATTTCAATACAAAAACAAGTATTATATGTGAATTTATTGGATTGAAGAATCTTTTAGTTCTTCATTGTGTGTTATTCAAATTCTTAATATTGTTCGCATCATTATTGATCTGGTGGTTTGATCAATCATGCCAAATAATAAAATTAAATTAAACTTTTGATTTAATATAATGTATAATTCTATTATTCTAATTAACACACGGACTTTAGAAATTTGTAAAGTTTTTTTTATATTTAGTGAATAACAAATACTAACATAAAATTCTCATAAAATATCGAATCAAATCTTCGTTTAATATTCTTCAAGAATGATCATAATTGGTTTCAAGGGCGGAGCCCAGTTAATTTGCCCGCACTGATCTTTTGGGTATATATATATATATATATATACGCCCTTGAAAATTTGTCCGCACTGAACTTTTGGGCATATATATATATATACACATAAGCCCAATGCTTCTGACCCATTTAGGGATCTTGTGACCCATTCTTCTCAAATTCTCAATTGATTACTCTTCGATTCAATCACAAAATCACTTCAATCCTTCGTGACTTCGTCCCTTCGCACTATTCATCACTGCCTGTCTTTCCCCTTCCCATCTTCGACGGCACGTCCTCCTGGAGCCGGTCAGACTTGCTCCCATCTCCGACCGACTCTACATTCTTCTCGGGCTCCGAGTTTTGATCTCCGTTGGATCGTTGTAGTCTTGCAGACTAGCAGGCAACGCCTGCGCATGACAGCAGCTCCGCCAATCGCTCATTACATTGTAACAGAAGAAGGTGATTTTGATTTTTGAATCGGTTGGGTAGCCAGCAGAATAAAAAGGTAAAGCCCCAATTTCCACCAGTGACTTTGAATTTTTTTCCTTATTTTTGTTATTTTGATTTGTGTAAATTGTAATAATATTTTTTTTGTTCTTAGCATGTGAAATTAGCGCTTTATTCTTTAATTGCTCAAAGCAGCACTTCGTACACGTTGCTCTTCAATTGATTTTGGCACAGACTTCCAGTGGACCAGTTCATTGTTGCATCTGACTCTCTACAAATATGCGATTGTAAGTTGCTTACACTGTCAATTGGAAGTTGAAACTTGGAAAATAGTATATATTGCATTGTAAAGTTGTGAATTGCACTGGATTGAAAGTATATATTGCACTGTGATTGTGAATTCATTATGTGAAAGTGTGAATTGGAATGTAAATTGATTATATGAAGTTGTGAATTGCGCTGGATTTATTGAGTAACTGAATTGCACTGGATCATTAAATCTATGACCAAAACCTCAACGTCCGGCATTGAAAAACTTTTGCCGGCGCTAAACTAAAATTCTGGCTCCGCCCCTAATTTGTTTGTGTTATATTGCCTTCTTCAAAAATAATAAAATAACATTATTTTAGAATATTAATTATTATAAATTGATTCAAATAATTATGCAATATTCTTCTAATATATTATAAAGTATGTTTGTTCTGGAGCAATAGGTCAACATTCTTTGGGAATATTGAAAGTGTAATGTCATGCTCTTCAGGGGTAATTAATATTCCTTTAAAATATTAATGATATTGTGCTACTTTAGAAGCATCAACAAACTATTATTTAAAAATATTAACTCTTCAATAGTATGTAATCTAGTAGAATATTAATATTTGCATATTTATGCTTCTTGAAGAGCAACAATATTATGCCGTGGTTTGAGCCATATTATTTTCATAAGAATGCATTGTTGAATAGTATATTGATGGAAAATATATAATTAAAAAATAAAAAAAAATTGAATTTACGTGTAATATTATTATATTGAAGAATGTGTTATTAAAATGATGTCAAATCACTGTTTAAAAATGTATTTTTTGACAAAATGTGTGTCAAGCAGGGCCTATAAATTATGAATTTAAAGTTTATAAAAAAAATCTAAAAATATTTAATCAGGTTAAAGACACATTGAGTATTCAATAATCATCATAAACACATACATTTTAAAAACATAAGAAAGAAGAAAAATTAAAAAGAATATGTGAATTGACTTGAGATCATTAGCGGAAATTGAATCGAAAAAGTAGATATATTATTGTGAAAATTTCCTTTTCATATTATTGTGAATCGAAAAAGTAGATCTACATATATAAAATAAATTCACGCGGGCAAGAGGTTGAATACAGACCTTCAAGTTCACGCAAAAAGAGGATATACATATGAGTAAAGCTAGTTGTATAGGGTCACATGGCGCCCCCTATAGGCGGGGAACCAACATCTCCCTATACATATAGCTGTGTTGAATATAGATGTGCATACAATCTCCAACGCGCCTGTAAAAATATTAATTATGCATGTATGCGACAATGAAAAAATATAATGCGTATGATTTGAGATTGGATATAGTTACCTTCAAACTAATTTGTTAGAATTTTAGAGAATCATGTTGATAACATGTTATGAACTAAAGAAAAAAGAAGATAAAGAAGTTAATAAATTTGTGTGTATTTCATTCAAAATCAAAGTCCCATATCTATAGGGAAGAAGCTCCAAGGAATATAGTAGTCATAATACCTAGGGTTGTAAGGATATAATAGTCATTTACAAATACTACTTTATTTACAACATTTTTAAATTTATTTCATCTATGGCATAACCTCCTTTCTTCAAGATTAACTGTGGCCTTCCAAATGTTTTGGACGAATTCCTTGCTTCGTTCAAATGTTTAAAAGTTTCTAGTCGCCCTTAATGCTGAGTATTCTACTGTTGAGTTGCAAATTTTGGATTAAAATGTCATTTTTTCAACTTGTTCCTTTTCGAATTTCATATCCACATTCATTTTCATTCAATTTTACCAATGTTCTGTTTGTTTTATCAAAGTTTTAATATAATCCCGCGGTGTTGATGCTCTTTATCTAAAAAGTTTCTTGGAAATGCATTAAGTATAGTCTCAATAAATTTTAAATTGGCTAATGAGACTTTGAAATAGAATTTGAATCATAAGATTTCACCAAATTTTATGTTGGCCGCTAGCATATTGCAACCATCCCCTTTACTCGGTCTTGAGACTGTCTAATCAAAATATAAACAGAGTTGAAGGGGAGATTGGAGTAATTGTCATTAATGCTTGATCGCAGTTCCCGTCTTTCTTTAAATGCGAAAATGGTGATATCCCAGAGGAAGGAGGAATATTTATGCTTCCCTGAAATCCATTGTTCTTGTTTTCATTCTTCTATGACATTGTGAACAGAGGGGAACAGGTTCGTGTTATTTTCCATAATTTTGAGTTACTTGTTTCGACGCTTAATATGTAGCTTGTACGTTAATGTGTGAATTTTCAGTGTAAGCATCAACTGATGTGAAGGTTTCTGATGAGGATCTTGCATTCTTACTTTCCAAGCTTTGACACCTTGAAAGAACAACAGAGTTCGCCTGTAGTGATTGAGGTAATTAGAGAAAACTTGATGAGTTTCAATTAGATAGCGTATGTCATACCTTCAAGAATTACTAAAGTTGTAATTGGCATTTTGTCAGTCCAATTGCTTGATTTTTGGATGTTTTTCCATGCTTTTTGTGTTACAACTACATTATAATCCGCATTGCGGAGTGATTCAGAAAGAAGAGCACTTCTTTTCAGAATTATTCATTTTCTTGCCCTGATATTCTTTAAAACTGAAGTTATATTATCATACACCAAGAAAACACAGAGACGAGAGGCTAAGGTAGCATGCAAATACCACAAGAACGCATAGACGAAGATCAATTAAGGGACAATCTTGTATGTTTTCATCTTCTCGATCCACGTAAAGAAAAAATTCTTAGAATTCCCGAATTCTTTACTTTCAACCTCAAACTGCTCAGCCGACAAACTCCAGAAATGCTTCCCACTCGAATGCGTCCCCATTGCTAATATTGAACGCCTCATTCCTAGCATAGTGGACCAGACTGTTGCCCACTATGCCGGATTATTAGGGCCACGCTTCGGTGTTTGACCGGTGCCCCCATCTTCTTTGAATTTTTTCTGTTTCAAACTGTGTGCGTGTGAGAGAGAAAGAAGGGCGGGGAACTTGCAGTGTCCGGTGCCCAGCGAGTTGACAAAATGATTAATTTTTCTTAGGGATAATTGCAATTGTGGACCTAAATTTGCAAATTTTATTCCAACTTTTGATTTGTAGCAGTTTTGGTTTCAAAACTTTCAAATTTGTGAGGTCAAAGGACGATTTTTGTCCAAAAATTCGTTAATTGCAAGAAATTGCACTTGAGTCGGACCAAAAAATGGACAAAATAAATATTCTTAGTTCATCTAATAAAGATGACTAGATTGACTAGTCAGCATTTGACCTGATCAATTTTAAAAACGGTGAACTCATCTTTTAACCTTTTTATTATATTAATTAAAAAAAGGGAAATTTCTAACATTTAAACATTTGCAATAGAGGTCCCAAACCTTTAATAAATGTGTCCTAAGGACTTCTTCATCCAAAAACATGTGAGTTGACAAAAATATTTATCTTTCTCAATTCACACAACCACCCAACTCCAACGGCTACCCACCGGCTCACTCAAACAACCCAACCTATTCGTTGGTGGAGGAACCTTCACCTTAGCCACCATCATCACTGCTATTACCACCATCATCACTACTATTACCACCATCGAAGAAGATTTTGGAGTTGGGTGATGGCGATGAAGATGATTTTGGAGGTTCGAGGATACAACAATTGAGAAAAAGCGTAAACACGCTTCAAGGGTAATGTACTTAACACCAATGTGTTTAATTTAATTAACTAAATATTTTTAGAATTTTGATTACTGCCCAATTAGCAATCATCCAAATTCCTATTCCGGTTCTAACATCACACAAAAGGGCGGACCCAGATATTTACTAAGAACGTTTGAGCAGAACTCAAGCACTACAAGGGTGGTGGGCTTCACTCATTGGCGCTCAAGCATCTTTTCCCGGCCTTGCTTGGCGCCTTAAGTTTCTATCATGTCAAACATCAACACGACATATACTCGAGTTTTCGAAAAACTAAAGATGAATAAACATAAAAAATATTACTCGGCAAATAAATTATTTTATTAACAATATACACAACACAATGGAATTACGCACCCAATGTCTCCAAACAACTTTTTCATACTGCCAAAACATTCATGCCACTTTCTCTAACTATTCCCTCAATTCTTTCTTCTCTCTCTATGCTGCTTTTCTCTTATCTCACCACCATTCAGTCTATATTATACACTGAAAAATTCACTCCACTCACTGCTTCTCTCAATTTCTATCTCTGCTCTTCTCACCCTCTGCATGGCTGGCTGAGACTCCTATTTATACCCAATAATGTCAGTGGAATTGCCTTCTAGTTTCTTCCAATACGGCGGTGAAAATGGGTTAAATTAGTCTTGCAATTGGCGGTGGATATAGCAGCTTTTCTGGATTGTTCCCAACTGCTTGAAGAATAAGGTTCAAGAAATGGGCTGCACTTTATATTTTTCTCTAGACTAGAGTTTTCTTTAAGGTCGGTGCTGTATCTTCAAATATTAGAATTGGATTCCAACAGTTCATACATATGGAATTGAACTAAATAAGCTACGATAAAATCATCAAGTCCTAATATCTCAATTTTATTGAATTCAACCAACCAATTGACTCTCTTTGCCTTTAGTTAGATTTTTAGTTTTAATATATTGTGCACTTGCAATTTAGCACAACGTTCATAGGACTATGAGTAAATGTTTTAGATAGATGAAGCTTTATTTTGCTGTTACTTTGGGTCGACCTTTTCTATCGTCGTTTTCATGGCATTTGAGTTGTCTTTCGGCTCAGGACTAACAGCTCGATTAGCACCCCACATGTTTCCATTTGGGTGTCGGACTTGTGTGCATATAGGTAAGGTCAAAATGAAATGTCATTAATTATATGTTGCATCAGTTCAATTTTGTAACATCCAGTCTAGGATTAGCAAACGAAATGTTATGACAAAATTCGAAAGCACATTGCATCTGTTCAAATAAGAATTTGTCCTTGTACAACGTTAATTTTCATCATCCATCCCTTCAACATATTATACCGAGATTTCAAGTTCAAGGCTATGGAAACGTGCTCGAATCTCCTAACTCGCCATTCCAACTTTGATTATGATTCAAGCAAGATTCAATAAAATTGACAAGCTTAAATCAGAAACCATATTTTACATTTTCCATTATACAAAAGCTTCCATCCATCACAATTTCCCTTCTTATTATCACAGATTCATAATGAATGTTCCGATAAGTTCACCAAAGTCCGGCAACTTTAATCAACAAAAATATGAAATAATAAAATATAAAACTGAAAGAAACATAAGAACGCAAAGGAACACTATATTTTTCACCCTCAGGCAAGAGGTTCGAAACCGAAATCTCTAATCCCCTTTTGAGCTTCCGCCACCGGAAGAAATCACTATATTAATGGAATCGACGAAACCATCCAGCAAATACAACTCATGGCACTCAGATAATCACTCAAGATTCTTTCAAAATTAGCCCCTCTTTTGATACAATCATTCACTCAAGAATCACAACTTCACAATTTACAAATAACTCAAGATTTATTCAAACTGGAAGTTTCAGATCAAGGAGGCTTTCTGGACTGATTTTGGAGATGGGAGATGTACAGCTTCGGTGAGAGTTCGAGAGGCAGGGAATGAGAATCATATCAAAAGTCTCACCGCCAGAAACCCTAATGAGAGTCATATAGAAGACCCTAGAAGATCTTTCCATCCAACGGTGAATAAGGAAACAATTGGCTAAATCATAAGCATCCATTCAAATAAAGGGAAAACGCCTTTCAGCAACCACAGGTTTTTGCCAATGTTAACTGACACCATTTTATCACTTAGACTAATCGGCCCAGTAGCCCAACAGTTTATCAGGCCAACCCAACATCATTGTGCCACATTTTCCACCTTGGTACAATGATCCCATCATTCTTATAGTGATTCCAGTTTAAATATCATTTGCTCTTATTCTTGATACACAAATCAACAAAAGTTAATGTTCGACTATTTTAAACAGCCCAAAAATTTGTTTAAAGGCAACACTTTGGTTCCAACATTAGCATGATTAAATTGTGTAGAATTCTTTTCAAGTTTAACGACACTTCAAGAAATTACACCTCTAAGAATTGAAATTTCACCTCATCTTTTGTTCTATTATGTAGCATAGGATTTCTACTCAAATATATAGCAGATTGGCTATTGGAATGTAAGACTCCATCAGTTATGAAACCAAATTCATTTAAAAGTCTTTTTAGCCAAATTCCTTCTTTAATTGCATCAGTAGCGACTATATATTCTACTTCAATTGAAGATAATGCAACAATCTTTTGTAATTGTGATTTTCAACTTATACAGGAATTACATAAAGTATACACATAGGCAGAAGTAGATTTTCTGTTATCCATATCACCTGCATAATCAGAATCATGTAACCCCTCAAGATCGCACCCTCAGATTGTTTTCTATACTAAATTCCTAGGTCACAGGTTCCTTTAATATATCTTAGAAGCCAATTCATAGCTTTCCAATGAACCTCACCAGGATTAGACATGTATCTACTCAATACACTTATTGCAAAGGCCAAATCGGGTCTAAAACAAATCATTAGATACATAATTGACCCCACAGCATTAGAATATGGCACTCTAGCCATTCTTTTAAACTCATCTTCAGTTTTGGGACATTGATCATTAGATAATTTGAAGTAATTTACTAAAGGTAAGCTCACACTTTTAGCACTAGTTATAGCAAATCTTTCAAGTACTTTCAAAGTATAAGATTTTTTACTTAGACTTATTGTGCCCTCTTTTCTATTTCTTTTCATTTCGATACCCAAAATTTTTCTAACAGGACCTAAATCCTTCATTTCAAATTTTAATTTTAATTTGTCTTTAATTGATTCTGTTTTCTTTATGTCATGACTTGCTAAAAGCATGTCATTTACATAAAGTAGAAGATAGAGTAAATTCTTACCTCCGTTTCCTTTATAATAAAGACAGGTATCGAAATTACTTCTTTTAAAATCAAGTCCAAGCACAAAACTGTCAAATTTCTTGTACCATTGTCTTGGAGTTTGTTTTAAACTATAAAGTGACTTTTTAAGAAGGCATACTAAGTCTAAATTTTTATTCACTTCAAAATCTTTAGGTTGTTCCATAAAAATAGTTTCTTCAAGATCCCCATTTAAAAATTCAGTTTTTACATCTAATTGATCCAATTATTAATTAAATTGAGTTGCAAGAGCTAGTATGACTTAACAATTGTAAATTTTACAACGAGCGAAAATATTTCATTAAAGTATATCCCCTCATTTTGAGCGAAACCCTTAGCTTCAAGTATTACTTTATATCTAATGTCGTTCTCAACTTTTTCACCTCTTTTGATTTTATAGATCCACTTGCAATCTATAATTCTATTTCCCTTAGGTCTCTTAACTAAGGTCCAATTTTTATTCTTCCTCAAAGATTTCATCTCATCATGCATTGCAGCTAGCCAATGCTCAGAGTCCTTGCTACTCATAACATCTATATAGAACTCGAGTTCATTGTCAATGAACCCCTGAACAGTAAGAAGAGATATTTCATCATCAAATCTCATAGGTGATCTTATTTCTCTCCTTTCTCTATCTCTAGCAAGTTGATAATCATTTAAGGGTTGATTAACTTCAAAATCAGATTCATTTTGATCAGTTTCATCAATATTTTGAGCCTCAATCTCACAATTTTCAATCTGATCAGGTTATAGATTATCATTATTAACTTGTTCCACCTCAATTTTAGTTCCCCTTCCTTAATTTTCAGTTTGACCAGATTCATTAGTGTTATTTTCAGATTTCAAACAAGGCAGATCAGCTCATTAAACGCCACATTTATACTCAAAATGATCTTATAACCATTGGTCTCTTTTACCAAAGTCTATACCCCTTCACCCCTTCATCATAGCCCAAAGAAACATACTTAAGGGCTCTAGGTTCAAGTTTCCCTTCAGATTGGTGTGTAAAAGGCTACACAGCCAAATATTTTCAGATTACTCAAATTTACAGGTTTTCCTCTCCAAACTTCTTCAAAGGATTTAAATTGTATAGTACTAGTGGGGCTTCTATTGATGAGATAACTAGCAGTTTTCGCAACTTCTCCCCAAAATAACTTGGGAAGACCAAAACCTAATAGCGTGCATCTAACTCTCTCAAGAATAGTTCGGTTCATTCTTTTCACCAAACCATTTTGTTGTGGAGGTATGTGTCACTCTTGTGTCTTAGAATACCGTGCACTTTGCACAATTCATCAAATTCATAATTACATAACTCAAGCACATGTCAATCCTCAATACTTTAATCTTTTTATTTGTCTGATTCTCAATCAAGATTTTCTAATCTTTAAAAGCAGTAAAAGTGTCAGACTTATATTTAAGCAGAAAGAGCCAATTTTTCCTAAGAAAATCATGTATGATTAAAAGGAAAAATTTGAAACCAGTATGTGTGGGCACAGAAGCTAGTCCCCAAAGATCAACATGCAAATATTCAAGAATAGACATAGATTTATGCATCCAGGCAGAAATGGTAATCTATTTGGCTTTCTAGTATGCAATGATCACAAAAACCAAGTTTCTCAATTATGCCTTTACCAAAGGCACCTTTTTTTTCCAAAATCTGTAAGCCTTTGTCACTAATATGGCTCAATCTTTTATGTCATAATTGTGACTTATCACTGGGGGCAAAAATTGCTGCTAATGTGGAGTCAAAAAAGGTTTTGAGTGTGTAAAATGTAAAACCCATGTCTCTTGGGGGCTTCGGCAACAAGTCGAGAGCTCCTCAAGATTTTAATGTATCCTTTTTTAATCACAATATTGCAGTTTAGGTCATACAAGACACCTAAGGATATCAAAATTCTTTATAAGTGAGGAACATACCTAGTCTTTTGTAAGGTCAATTCATTATAGCCATCAAGCCTTAAGGTAATAGTTCCTATTCCTTTTACTTGACAAGACATGTGATTACCCATTAGAACTTGGCCTCCATTTACATTTTCAAACTCGGCAAACCACATTCTTTTAGGACACATGTGAAAGGTGCAACTAGAGTCAAAGATCCTCTCCTGATTAGGTGGACTGTGTACAGCAACATAAACCTCATCTATGTTGGACTCATTATTATAGGCCAAGGCAGCACCACCATCATTATTAGACTTATTCTTCAAATTATTAAGTCTCTTATGACAATTTTTGATAAAATGACCTTCACCTAAACAGTAAAAACATTTTTTACCCTTAGTCTTAGTTTTCATTTTATCTTTAAAGTTCATATTTTTCTTGTGTCCTGGATTTATTTCTCAATGCATTTATTATAACATCGGTAGTTAGATTCTCCCTTCCATATTCCATAGCATTTTTAACATCTCTATATCTATCACTTATTGAATTTAACAAAACCACAGCCAACTGATCTTTTGAAAGTTTCTCATCACAGTTGGCTAGGTCACAGGATAATCCATTAAATCTATTAATGTTTGCCTCAAGATCAAGAGATTGGTCCAATTTGAAACCAAAAAAATTGTTTTAGAAGATACAATTTATTAGACATGATTTTATTCAGATAAAGATAAATATCTTCTAATTTTTTCCACAACTCAGTGGCATTTTTTGTCTCACCAATCTCTCTTAACACATTGTTAGACAAATGCAAGAATATAGAAATCCATGCAGTTTCATCAAGTTAAATTTTCTTAGTTTCTTCCATATCATTAGGCCATGTTTTGTTGAAGAAAAAGGGCTCGCATTTTCTGGCGCCAAAGACTAAAGTCTCATTTACCATTAAAAATTTCTAGTTCAAACTTTAGTTGACATGATCAAAACACAATTTGATTTTTAACAGTGCAAGCAGATCACATAAATTTTGAACAGTATATACAACATGCGGGGATCTCAAATGTCATACACAGTAAACAATATAAAGTGTACAAACAACAAGTTGTATGTAATAGATTATTTAGTAGAAAACTAAGCAATTCATTCGTTACATGAATAAGCAGTTTACTCAAAAACGACAAATTATCAGGTCACAGTAACATAATCACAGCATGCTATATACACTATATACAGAATACTTGCAAATAATCATAAAATGGAGCTTAAACCCTCAACTTTTAATTCAAGATAGCCCTCAGATTCTAGACAACTCACGGTTTCTAGACAAAGGAACTACCGAAAAGTCTTCGATTTATAAATTTTGCCACAGTTGCAAGGGTCACAGAGTATAGGCAAATATTATATATTGTAACTCGAAATAACAGGAACGAACTGACCGGAATCCCTTATTAGGGTTTCAAATAAATGACAGAAATCTACTGAACGTATACAGAAACATTCAAATCCACCAGAATAGGAGTCGAGAACCACCGTCAACATGCTCTGATACCACTGATACGATTAGTTCACAAAAGTCAGCTAACTTTAATTGACAAAAATATGAAATAATAAAACATAAAGCTAAAAGAAACATAAGAACGCAAAGGAACACGATATTTTTCGCCCTAAGGCAAGAGGTTCAGAACCAGAGTTCCTAATCCCCTTTTGAGCTTCCACCACCAGAAGAAATCACTATATTAATGGAATCGATGAAACCATCCAGCAAATACAACTCATGGCACTCAGATAATCACTCAAGATTCTTTCAACACTAGCCCCTCTTTTGATACAATCATTCACTCAAGAATCACAACTTTACAATATACAAATCACTCAAGGTTTATTCAAACTGGAAGTTTCAGATCAAGGAGGCTTTCTGGACTGATTTTGGAGATGGAAGATGTATAGCTTCAGTGAGAGTTCGAGAGGCAGGGAATGAGAATCATATCAAAAGTCTCGCAGCCAGAAAACCCTAATGAGAGTCGTATGGAAGATCTTTCCATCCAACGGTGAATAAGGCGACAATTGGCTAAATCATAAGCATCCATTCAAATAAAGAGAAAATACATTTTAGCAACCACACATTTTTGCCAATGTTAACTAACACCATTTTATCACTTGGGCTAACCGGCCAAGCAGCCCAACAGATTATGAGGCCAGCCCAACATCATTGTGCACATTTTCTCCGCAATGAATAACCACATTACAACCCAAATTGCGAGAACGATTCAGAAAGAACATTTTTTTGAAACATAAGACACATTAAACACACGAACATACACCAAGAAACCACAGATAACAAACCAAGGAAGCATAAAAGTACACCAAGAACACATAGATGATGATCAAGTTAAGGGACGATCTTGTAAGCTTTCACCTTGTCAATCCATGACATGAACGAATTCTTCGAATTCCTGAATCCCAAAAACTAGTGCTCCTTGCTCTTGTTCATGGTACTCAAGTAACATTCTGGCCTTGCTCAAGCATCTTTTCCCCGCCTTGCTTGGTGCCCTAAGTTTCTATCATGTCAAACATTGACGCGACATATACTTGAGTTTTCGAAAACTAGAGATGAATAAACATAAAAAAAAAAAAAAATTACTCTGCAAATAAATTGGAACAAGAAATTTTCCAAAAAAAAAATGAAAAAGAAAAAAAAAATCACCCAATAGCTTCCAATTACACGAGTAACATGTTTGCCATTGCAACAAGCCAGTTAGATTTTTCACGTGAAAGAAGAATATTGTCATCTATAATATTCCCAAATGTATGAGATTCAATGAATGCAATAGGAAAATAACAAATGGCAACTTCAATTTATGAAAATATTTTTGAGTTTAAGACTCAAAGAAAATATTATTTTATTAACAAAATATACAAAATGGAATTACACACCCAATGTCTCTACACAACTTTTTCATACTGCCAATACATTCATACCACGTCCTCTTAACTTTTCCCTCAATTCTTTCTTCTCTCTCTATTAGCTGCTTTTGTCTTATCCCACCACCATTCACTCTATATATTATATAATGGCAAATTCTCTCCACTCACTGCCTCTCTCAATATCTCTCACGCAAAACAATATGTGCAAATGTTTTTGAGTTTGAAACTCAAAAGAAAATATTGTTTTATTAACAAATCTGTATCTTCAAATATTAGAATTTGATTCCAACAGTTCATACATATGAAATTGAAAGAAATAAGCTAAGATAAAATCATGAAGTCCTAATAACTCAATTTTACTGAATTTAACTAACCAATTGACTTTCTTTGCCTTCAGTTAGATTTTTAGTTTTAAAGTCTCCATTAACTGAATTGCTCGTTCAAATAAAGTTAAGATAAATCAATTTTACTAGTTAATAATGTAATCCTCATGGATCTGAACTCAAGTCAACTTTTATTACTTATAAGACCTGTTTGTTTCTGCTTCTTCAGTGGATTTTAAGCCAAAAAAGAGCCGTTGAAGTGGACTGTGGATCTCACCTATGAGAGGGCCAATAAAAAATGATGGCTGCTTTTGATTTCCATTTCCAACGTGCAAAAAAATCAATTTTTGGGCATCAAAAATCCGTCCCAAACAACCGCGTAATATTGTGCACTTGCAATTTAGCACAACGTCCAAGGGACTATGAGTAAATGTTTTAGATAGATGAAGCTTTATTTTGCTGTTACTTTGTGTCTACCTTTTCTATCGTCGTTTTTATGGCATTTGAGTTGTCCTTCGGCTCGGGACTAAAAGCCCAAGTAGCACCACACATGTTACTATTCTGGTGTTGGACTTGTGTAAACATAGGTAAGGTCAAAATGAAATGTCATTAATTACATGTTGCATCAGTTCAATCTTGAAACATCTAGTCCAGGATTTGCTATGACAAAATTCGAAAGCACATTGCATCTGTGAGGGGCAGGTAACACTCCGGATACAAATGATAAAATCCAATAAGAATCTGCCCTTGTACAACGTTAATTTTCATCATCCATCCCTTCGACATATTATAACAAGATTTCAAGATCAAGGCTATGGAAACGTGCTCGAAGCCATTCCAACTTTGATTATTATTCGAGCAAGATTCAATAAAATTGACAAGCTTAAATCAGAATCCATATTTTACATTTTCCATTATACAAAAGCTTCCATCCATCACAATTTCCCTTCTTATTATTACAAAATTCATAATGAATAACCACATTACAACCCAAATTGCGGGACTCATTCAGAAAGAACATTTTTTGAAAGAGAAGACACATTAAACACACGATCATACACCAAGAAACCACAGATAACAAACCAAGGAAGCATAAAAGTACACCAAGAACACATAGATGATGATTAAGTTAAGGGGCGATCTTGTAAGCTTTCACCTTGTCAATCCATGATATGAACGAATTCTTCGAATTCCTGAATCCCAGAAACCCGTGCTCCTTGCTCTTGTTCATGTTACTCAAGTAACATTCGGAGCCAAGAACAACATCAGCAAACCACCAAATCCCTATGTCCTCCAATTTAGTAGGCGTTAATCCATTCTCCTGTACAATTTCATCCCAAACTGTCCCTTTATCCTTCATCATCTCCTGCAAGTGCAGATTCTGCCCCTCTTCGAACTCTCTATATTCCACCTCGAACTGCTCAGCCAATACCTTCCAGAAATGTTTCCACTTGAATACGTCTCCATTGCTGATATTGAACGCCTCATTCTTAGCGTAGGGATCCACCGCAGACCATATCTGATGCTCGGCAATCAAATCTGCATCAGAACAATCAGAATATCCATCCCAGGCAATTTTACTCCCTGGAAACCTCAATGGCACGCCCTCATGCTTACAAATAGCCGCGTAAACACATAGGGTCCCAACTAAGTTCATCATACTATACGGAGAAAATCCGAATATAGTACCTGGCCTATGAACCGACCACGTCAAATTCTCCTTCTTTTCCACCTCCTCGAACAGGATATCCTCGAGAGTATAGTAAAAATTTGGGTAATCCAAACGGGGCAAGTCCTCGTGGAAAGGAGGGTCATGAGTTTTTATCTTTCCATAGGATTCAAATGGACCAATGTAATGCTTCGTTCCTGTTTGCAAACAAATGTGCTTCAAGTTAGGACAATTGGGGATAATTGCATCGAGCACATTCTTAAACATTTTGCCATTGGCTTCGCAATTTTCAGCCTCAGTGGATCTGCTGGTCCATGTGACATAGAAGATGTGTGTGACATCCGTTAGAGGTGAAAGCTTAGCTTGAGCATCCTCATGATCTGAGATATCACATCGGATGTATTGAATTGGGTTGTCATCATTCCACGATGGCTCGGGGCGGCGGGCGACGCCGTAGACCTTCCAGGGACCGCCAGGGGTGTCTGCGAGAGGGAGGATCTCGGCCAGACTGTTGCCCACGATTCCGGTGACACCGATTATCAGGGCCACGCTTTGGTGTTTGATAGGCCCCTCATCTTCTTCGAATTTTTTCTGTTTCAAGATCAAATCATACAAGGCTTTTAACCGCTAGAAACTAATATGTACAGAGTATCCACACACAATCCGTATACAGATGCTCTATGTGTCTGAAATGAGAACTTACCTTTGCAGCGCCAATAGCTCCGGCCCACCACCAACTCATTTTCAGCAAGAGGGGTTGCGAAATCTTGAGAGAGAGAGAGAGGGTTGCCGGGGGGCGGATGGGTTGGGGGGGGGGGAGCTGGGGGAACTTCAAGAAGTTTCACAGTCGAGTGATTGATAAAGGTCCTATTGATTGGAGATTTGGTCACGGAAGTAGGTGTAGATTTATTTTTTATTTTATTTTATTACTTTTTTTGTCTGGACTTGATAATTGTTACCAATTTATTTTCCCTCAAATTCATTTCATTTTCACGTTTTCATAATAAGATAATTTTGCATATAATTTCAGAATATTTTCTTACTATTTGGCTATTCGTTCTTCAAAAAAATACCATTAAAAAGGACTTAAACAGAGGCTTAAAATGTTTTCTTATTAGAATTTGTAGATTTTTCTACGGTCCACTATGAGTAATTTTAAGATAATTTTTTGTGGAAATTACATCTACTCTTGTTTTTTAACATTACAAGTCAAAAATCAGGTTTGCAAGTCTTTAATTCAAAATTCAGATGATAATTAGTATTTATTATGGGGCCGTTTGAGCCTCATTATTTGTATATTATAATGAGATGAATAGTATTTTTTTGAAAAATAAATGGTTAAAAAAATTTTTATTTACGTGTAATATTATTTTGTTAAAAATTGTGTGATTAGAAGTGAGGAAGAGAATTTTAATTTAATGTAATGAGAAATAATGGGGGCCAAATGGGGCTCTATTACTAATAATCCACTCCACCCACCTCACCTCCACACCACCCCAGCCCCCGCTCATCAAAGACGGGTTTATCAAACCCCAATGACCTGAAAAACAATGATCTTTCTCTTCTCTCGCGAATCCACCTGTCATTCTCTTCTTTCTCTTTGCCACCGAGCCTCAGCGACGATGATGCAAATACGAATTGGCGCTTCCTACTATGTACAAAGGGCACCGCCACATCGCCACTCATTGTTTCTGTGCAACGTGAAGTGGCGATGCGTTGTCAATGCATCGCGTGCAGCATCTTCATCTTGTGATTTAGGGTGTTTTCAGGTGGTTCATGGTTGATAGCAGTTTAGATCTGAGATGGGAGCTGTGTTTTGGTAATTTGAGTGTAGTCGTGATCTGGCTTTGGATATTTGGTGAATAGGTAATTTGACTGCAATTGAATCCAATATTTTTTGTCAGAGACTTCATTCAATGGGGGGTTTGAGGTTGGTTTGGTTCAGCTAGGTTTGGCATCACTACCCAAAAATTATAGCCTTGATGGGAACAGAGCTAACAACGAAGGTGGGAGATTTAGGCAAAGAGTCAGCAATAGAGATGGCAGTGTGAAATTATAATGTGGCTGCATATCGTGGGTTTCAATTCGGCGAGGGTGATTGTTGTTAATTTGAGGTAAAGGTGGGGGTAGTAATTGGGGATTTAGGTGATTGTTGTTGGTAGTGGTGATTGATGCTGTAAGATGAATAGACAGTGGTGGTGTGGTAATCTCGGTGTGGTATTTTGAGATAATGCCGATGGATGCATTGTTTTTTTTTTATTTTATTTATATCCAGATATCTACATTACAGTGACTAAATCTTGGAGTTTACACCTTGGCCCCTCAAGCTGCAGACAGGTTAAACCGCAGGTTGTGCCCTAAACTGACTAGTGCTCAAGAGCCCCCCAACTGATCTGCCAAAATGCCAAACAAGTCGTTTCCCATCTTTGCACATTGCCTTCCAGTAGAGCTCCCGCCTTCCAAGATAAATCCTGACTTTCAGGAGAATATCTGCCTTCCAAGAGCTTTTCAGGAATCGAACTCACGACCTCTGATCTGCCAGCCTTGAAGCGCCCTCATTTTTGCTAGTTGGGATGTGCCCTGGGGGGCATCGATGCATTGTTTGATGTGGGTGTTGGGCAATGCCATTCAGTTTGTTTAATAATGTCTCTATAGTTGTTTGGTGCTGGTGTTTCCTATTTTGTGTCGTTATTTGTTTATTTCGATGTCTTGTTTGTTGTAGGTGGTTTTTCGGTCGTGTTCCGATTCGATGCGCCCTGTGTGGTGGTACAAATGGTGGTTGTCATGCTGGATTTAGATAAGGTTAGGATTGCATAAACACGATTTGTGACCAATAAATAATTTGTGACTAATAAAATTAATAATTTATGATATCGATGAAATGACTTGTGACTTGTGCCCAATGACCTATGACATATGAACTGATAACATGTCACATGTCTTTGTGCATTCGTTACAGGTCATAGATCTATGTTCACACATCACAGATCAAATAAATTTGATCACATATCATTGATTTATGTTCATAGGTCAATATTAATTGCTCACATGTTATAATTCACAAATTATGATCATAGTTCACATATTACCATTTACAGATCACGGGTCATATTGTATAGGTCACAGATCTTCACATGTCACATGTTATAGTTGACAGGTCACATTTCATATTGTATAGATCACAAATGCTCATGTCACTGGTTATCGTTCACAAGTCACAGGTCACCATTCATAGGTAACATATCAATGTCTGTAAGTCACAGATCTAAGAGAATTAGCCACAGGCCATTGATTTATTCGAACTGGTCACAAGTTCTATCAACCAAATTTTGGCAACAAAAATTGAAATTATTTGATCTGGTGAGAACCTTGTAAATTACATCATTTTTTTTTTCCAATTTTCAAATTTAAAAAGTAGATTTAAATTACACCGGCTCTACTCAGTCGTCGACGATGTCCAATAGGTATTCTTCGATGGCCGCTATATTTCTCCCTCTCTTTATTACCTAAGCTAACGATGCTCAGCCACGACTGAGTGGTGATCAGTTCACTGTTGAAGAAATGTTTATTTTCTAGTGATTTCTGTAAGTTTTATATTTTCTCTGGTGAAATTATTGGATGCCGATGATCGTGAGAGTGGATGCCAGTAGGTGGATGTCGACGACCGTAAGAGGGGATTACAACGAGCGGATGCCGATGACTATGGACAGGACTGGAGAGAGATTGGTATTATTTTATAAATAATTTTTTTATTTAATTAATAGAATTTAATTACTACATGAGTTTTGAACATGTAAACTTATTATCTTAAAATTGAATTGATCTAAGCTTAAGGCTTGAGATATGATTTTTTCCCTTTTTTTTTATTAGAAGTGACTTTATATATATATATATATATTTTGTGTGTGTGTGTGTGTGTGTGTGTGTTTACTGTTTTTAAAAGAATAATTATAATTGTATTGACGAAAGAATTGGCTGAGAGAATAATTAGACAAGGATTTAGTGAATTTCTGTTTTAAAATTATTGTATAAATAATCATTTCAACTTTTATTTTTAATTTGTCATATGTTTCTAAATTAATATTTTATTGTTTGATAAATAATAGTGATTTATTGTCGTGCGTGTACACAATTATTAGTATTAGAAATTAATCGTGATTATGCTCTTTTATTATTACTAGTTGGTTGCCCGTGCAATGCACGGGCTTTGTTATTTCGAAAGTAATATTAGCGTACCTAAAAAATAGATTTATACGTCTTCTTTTGGTGACTTTTTCTTAAACCTTTGATGTATAACATAGAATTTTTTTCATGTACCAAAAGGGTGGGGTGTTGAGCAGGGCAGTTGACAAAGAAAGCAAAAATTCATTTCTCATAATTTCAGAAGAAAGATAATAGTAGCTGGCATCTTGGGTCTTAGCTGATAACATGCTGTAAATGGAATCTTTTGAAAGTTTTTCTCTCTTCTTGCCTATTATATAAACAAACTCTGCAAATAAAATGGCTTTACAAGAAAACTTCTATACCTCATTGGAGAAAAGTGTGCAGCTTAAAAATAAATGAAAAGGAACACTGGAATAAACAAGTGACGGGTGACTATACAAATGTATAGACTCACAAAAAAGCTCAGCCTGAAGTGTCAAAGTTTACACTTCCACTGCAATCTTTAGCCCACTACAATAACAAAAATATATCAAGAGAGATCATATCGAGAATTAAAAAAAATAGAGAAAACAAAGACAGATTCCAAGTAGAGATAGAACACGTGCAGAGAAAGAAATAGAGACCAGGTATACTGAGATGTGTTAGTTGCTGGAATTCTTTGCCCTAAGATTATTGATCTTTTATTTTCCGTTCATAAGCAGGCAAAGGAGATTCCCCAAGATGCTGCAAGTAACTTACAATAATGTAAAAATATTTTAAGTAGTATCACACGTGCAAATGCATGAAGTACGAAAAATATTGTTAAGTGAAGACCTTGGAAAGTTTTGCATTTAATGACTCGGAAAAGTTCTCTTCTATAAAGTAATGCCTAGATGTACTTGGCACCTCTTCATCAGTGGAATATTCTATTTTAGTTCTTCCAGCATTAGCAAAACTTGTTTCTGAAAGTAATTTAGAAAAACATAATTAGTTATCGCACATGTACCTAGTATTATAAATTGCAAATATTTTGTCCCCTAATATGTAAGGAAAAGATCATGGGTTTGCAGGATGATTTCTCATTCATTCACAAGGTTGCAACACACAATCATGCAATAGAATTAGATGGGGTATTGTAGAGGGTGTATTTGATTCAAAGCTATTTTGTGATAACAAAGTAAAAACCATTATTATACTTGCTAGGAGGAGAATGAATTCGTATAACATTAGAGCTTATAAACTGGAATGCAAGGGAATTCTGAAAATGAGATTTTACCTCTAGTACTTGGAACAAAGACTTCATGTCGACCAACCTTTATACCGTTTCCTGATAAACACTTCCAAGGAAGTTAAGTGGAAGAGATAGTTAGAAAAGTAGCCCATTTACCATGACTGACCGGAAAAAAGTTGAAGCATCAATATCATTAATCATCTGATGGTAAAAAGCGTTCCTTTTTTCTAGATTTGATAGTATTTAAACCAAAAGAGTAAGAAGATTGAAGTTTTATCAAGTCACTATCAATCATGTTGCCATTTATAATCCCCTGGGAACACAAGACCATAACTGCACATAGTGCTGTGCTAAATATTAAATTCTACCCAAAGTGTAAATAGGTAAGACTTCGTTGAGTTTGTAAGGTGGCATCTTCATAACCTGAAATATGTTATATCATTCCTAATTAATTGGAATCTACTCAATTACTTGTAAAAATATAATTGCATCTAACAATGTGTTACAGTAAAATATTGAACATGATGACAAGAAAGCTAAATACAACACCCTTAAACATGCAAGCATAGTAGGAGCTACAAAAGTCATCAACAAAGCACTAGAGAGTGGTTCCAATCAAATTGTCTAAACAAGACAGATGAGACACTTCCAAGCCTACTTAAAAAGATGCAGAGTCCAAGGAAGACGCAAGCTACAAAGTGGCTTACTTTATAAATGAAGTTCAACATCTTGCAAGAACTAAAGTTTCAGCGCCCCCCCCTCCCCCGCCCAACAAAATTAGCACCTTTTAAAACAAACCCACAAAAAATTAGAAGAATTTCAACACATTTTTTTTGAAAGGAACCTAAACTAAAAGGTCAAAATTAAATTTAAATTAGTAAGCCAAATTTTAAAGACAAGATATAGGTACGTTGGCTAGCTAGCAAGTAAAACTTTTATGGGGTTTTGGTGCTCTATTACAGGTTGTGGTTAAGATGTGGATACCTAGTTATTTTGGGGGCAAAAAAAAAACAAAATCATTAGTTGGTAAACACCAACAAAAGTATAAGAAATCCTAAAAGAGCAAAAACCCAGCAAAATAATACACATCAAGCAAAAATTGAAGCATTTGAAGTAGATGAAGATAATCCAATTAAATTTTCACACGCCAGAAATGTAAAAATATCTTAAAGAAAGCTAAAAAACTAACAAATAAATCCACAAACAAGCAGAGATCTAACAAAAGCTTAACTTTCTCGGCCGAATCAAGGTAAAATAAGGAAAAAAAAAAAGGATGCAAATATGAAGAAAGCGTAGAAGAAAACCGAGAGAAGGAGAGTTGAAATGAAGTAGAACACTGGTGCCAATGAGTAATATATTGTTGGTCAGGAAGAAGCTTTGCAAGAAAAGCAAAATTGGAGCTAAACCCCTCCCCCCACCCCCCCCCCCACACCCCACACACACAAAAGAAAAAAAAAAAAAAACATAGCCCAATGAATGGATATAGATTAAAAATATAAAAGTATTGTAAAGAATAATCTTCATCATATTTTTCCAATTTTATGGACGAAAACCACCACAACTTTATCCCCTTGTTTCATAGGAACTAATCTAAAATCCTCACTTGCAAGCTCCCTTTTTGCGCCCATCCACACCTCCATTTGGTTGTGTTACTCAAAACGAGGGAAAAAAAGAGAGAGATAAAATGGACTGGATCTGGACGATTATACCTTTCTTCTTCTTTTTAGGGTTTGGTTTCTCGTTGTGAAGAGATAGCTAGTCAGAAAGCGGACGTGTGAAATGAGTTTGAAGTTGAAAAATTGAATGAGTGATACAAAAAACTTTTCGGCTCATCACAATAACTATTAATCCATCAAAATTGCCAAACCAGTTCCAAAAAGTTAAGTGTGAAAGAGTGGAACTCAACTATGAACAGTAACTATCGATAATAGTCTTTTAAGGTATAGGGATTATTATCATTAGTAATATTGTACCATTTGATTTTACTTTTATAATAATAAATAATATTATGAAAATATTGTTCTAAGATAATAAATATCACTATATATATTTTTTTTAAAATAACATCTTTTAAATCTCAAAGCTTATAAAATTAAAAAGTAAAAGTAAAATCCAAATACATTTAAATTATCTTTTATGAATCAGACTTGCACAACTAGATTTCTCAATCTCTTCATTTTCTTTTAATAAGAAAAAGTAAATTGCAATAATCTTTAACCTGAACAATGGAAGATGCTTTATTATTGAAACACTATAAATCTATGAAATAAAAGGAATTGATTAACTATGGTCAAATTTCAAAATCTGTTATTAGATTACACTGAATTTTCTATAAGCATTTTTTAAAAATAAATAAATAAATTATCGAACTCTTAAAAAAACCACCTCTGATTTTTTGACAATTAGAAGTTGGCCACTAAAATCAATCACAAACAAGATGCCCATCAAGTCGTAAAATAAGAATTTTATTTATTTATTTATTTTATTTTTTGACAAGCATAAACATCTGATCGAGTTCAACGACCTTATCACCTGCCATGCAACTTTTTCAAGAAACGTTTTGAGCGTTTAATTTAATTTTATTTTATTTTTTCATCAATGTCCTCGTAAGATTTCAGTCTCATCGCTTAAACTTGATCTTGATCTATTCGATGTAGGCAAAAGGTGTCATGAAAACATATAAAAACACAAAATTTACAAATGAGTTATCGTATTTGTTTGTTCATTTTGAAATAAGAAGTCACAAAATTTCGTTCCACATTATTATGGAATAACTTTAATTAATTATTAGACAAAGCTGAATATGCGACTAACGTATCTACTTGCTAATATTGCCAATCAATAAGTTACATATTCAGAGGCGGATTCAGACTTTTAGTGCTGTGGGGTCAAAAATTAAAATATATTTAAAAAAAATAATATTAATAAAAATAAGTTAATACATATTTTGATACTTTGAAAACGTAGTATAATTACATAATTATCAATATTATTAAATAAATTTTGCTACTTGTATCATTTTATTTACCATTTCATTAAAAAATGTTAAGTTAACAGCTAGTAAATCAAAATTGAATGAAGAAAGTACATGTATTGAAATAAAATCCAAATTTAATCCAGGTTAAGCAGGGACGGATTGGGGGGGGGGGGAGCTAGCTGGGCTGTAATCCCCCCGTGGTCCAATTAAAATTTTTTAGGGTAATTTTATTAAATTTTTTTTTTTTGAAAAAACAGATTTTTAATGAGTAAATTTTTTTTTCCTGTATTAGCCCGGCTTGAAATTTTTTTAGCCCTGTCTCGAAATCAAACTTGGATCCGTCCCTGAGGTTAAGTACAAATTTAAAGCCAATTTAATTCGAAAGCAATTCAAATTACATTTAATCCATAACATTCCTAAATTTTTTTACATCATATTACGTGTAAAATTTCCTAACAAAATGAAATAAAATATATCGAAAAATTTATCACGCATAAATAATAAACTCTAACGAAATAAGTGAATTTTTTAAGAGAAAAGATGAGTTAGTTGTCTTTTTTTGAGACATACGTTTGTCGCATTTAACTATTTTCGATATTTGTTTAAACTATTCAATATGACAACGATATAGTTTTCGAAATGAGCTTCTACATTATATAGACAATTTATGGATTCGATTTGCATACGATCGTCGACAAATTTTGAAAGTTCCACCATATTATCGAAATTTTCGAAATATTAATTTCAAATAGCTTACTTTGACGCGTCATAACTTTTGCTATAAATAACCATTTCGCACGTCATTAACGAGCAAAAAATTATATCATGAGTACTTCGAAATGATAATAAAATATAATATTTCGACTTCATTTGGCATCCCATCACAAGCGTAGCAAAGTAGGCAGTAAAGAAATCAAAACAACTATTTTTTGAAGAAAAAATGAAATAACAAAAAAATTTTGTGAGGTTATTTGACGCCATATAGGTCTGCCCTGTACATGTTGAACCATTTGTATCATCATCATCATCATTATTATTATTTTTGAAAGCTTTCCTTAATTAACAAAGAAAAACAGAAATTAAGAATATGTTTGATAGGCCTTTCTTTTTTCCAGGAAACTTGGAAATGAAATTCCATTTTCCATGTTTTTGAGTGTTTGATTTGCAAAATTTTTCAAGTAATTAGTTTTCTAGCTTTGCCATCACGTGATCGGCTTTTCCTTGGTTTTGAGAAATTCACTTTCTCATGGGGTTGGTTGAAATTGATTTTTCATGCAACTTTTTTTTTTCAATTTTTTTTTCTGCGTTGAAAACAAATTCTAGGAACAATTGTAAAAGAGGATATCCCTTAAATTGAAAATTTTCATTTAGAACAAAGCCAAACAAACACCTCAATATAGATAATTTTTGGATTTTTTTTTAGCAATGGAAACAAATTTTAGGAACAATTGTAGAAGTGGATATACCTTAAATTGACAATTTTCATAAAAACAAAGTCAAACGAACACCAAAAGACACTTTTATTTAAAATATTTTCAGGTAGAAAATTACACCAATCAAATACTATTAATTCACAATTCCCAGTAAAAGAATTTCTGGGTAATTCAATTATTTGGAATTCATTTTTTTTCCATCCAAATTCCATCTTTGTAATCAAATGGACCCTAAGTTTTCTTTTCATTTTTAGGGGAGATATTTTAGTCATATAATTATGTTATGAATTTAGAGATTTTTATCCTCACATTATAAGGTCTTAAATATCCTACGTGACGGTCCGCTTAGGGCCCCACACTCCTTGAAAGAGTAAGACGAGGTAGTTTTGATCAAAACCCTTGGAGTAGGGGTATCAACTTAGCTCGCCGGCTTCGACCATGACCCTTAAAAAAATAATAAATAAAATACAGAAAAATGAAGTTGCGAGTAGCTTTAGGCTACTTGTGTTTTCTAATTTAAAAATTGAGCTGGTTGGGCTCGATAAGGCCTGAGTCGAAAGTTTGGGTCGAACCTAGATTTTTTGGTTAAGCAAAAGCTCGACTGAGGCCAAAGAAAGTTCGAATCATTTTTACTCGAACCGAGCCCAAACCTCAAGTTTCAGCTCGGGAGTCTGCTTGACTCGGCTCATTGACATCCTTACCTTAGAGTGGTTAAACCAACATGTTTATTGACCCTATAAAGTTGTACAAACCCCGTTGAAAAGAGCCGAACTATGGAGAGGAGGCGTGACCAGGAAAGGAGATTAGCACGAAATCTTGTAAGTAATCTTTGATCTGTGATTGATGTGACAAGTCACTGCTACTGCTGCCATTTGTAGCCCATGTCTAAAGCCATAAGCTAGGCATTATGGATGATAAAATAGTATTAGCATTTAATGCTTATATTTGATTGATTTCTCTAACAAGAGGCACCCGCCGCAGGGATGAGGTCACGTGTCTCTTCTTCCAACGACTCTTATTCACCTTTTCATATTATAAATGCTCATACTTAGTGTCATTTGAAGTAATGTAAATTTAGACTCTCAAGTTATTATTTAGTCATATCACTGTTTCATTTCTCTCCTCCAAAGTTGACCATCATTTTTTAAATTGAAAGATCACGTCTAAAGAGCTCTCTCTCTCTCACACACACATCCCTCCAACTAATTTGACCATTGGAGTGCACGTGGCCAACTCCACCCTATCTTAGAAAGCCACATGTGGCTAACGGTTTACTCAAGTGTAAATGAATCAAGCTTGCGTGGATATAAGAGGCTTTGAGATTTATTGGCCATGTTGAAAGTGCAAAATACGAGGTCAATAAAGATAAATTTAAAAAACTAATAAAAGACAATAAATTGACACATTAGGGGGAAATAATACTATGTAGATCATTTTTCTTAACCTTCCCATATATTTGCCCCATTCATCAATTTCTAAATATTTTTTCTAATGTTAAAATTAGACAGAAGAATAAGTTTATAACTTTCTATATTTGGATAGAAAAACAAAAGGCGAAAATTACATAGAACCATATTTTTAAAGTTATCATTTCAAAAATCAGATTTAAAGTTTGTTTATATAAAATTTAGATGATAATTTAATATTAATAAATGTATAATAAAATTAAATTAATTTATATACTAACCCTACCTCCATCAATCCCAATCAAATTTTCCAAACCCTAATATCTCTTTTCTCTCATCACCGGCACTGTCCTGTGCGACGGGAAGCGACGTTGTGTGCTCACCACGCACGCACTAAGGCATCGAATGACTTTGTACATGGTGCACAGCCTAGCATGGGGGCGATTCATGTGTGCAGCAACGCTGCATGAACTATCGTGCGATCTATGGACAGGGCAGCGTAGGGCGCGATATGTGGAAGGGTAGCACCTAGGCGTGTCTCATAGTGATTGCTTCACTATATGTAGTAGCATTGAATGAAGTTATCGCGCAAAGCATAGCATCGTAGCGTCGTGACGATATGTGGACGGGCAACGCCGATATGATGATGAGCAATTTGTGGTTTGTGTTGATTTCCAGTGTGAAAGGTTGTTGCAATTGTTTTGACATGATTTTTGAGAATTTTTTTGGGTATTTTCTTTTGATCCTTTTAGCTAGAGTTTTGGGGATGGTGGTGCAGTGATGGTGGTGGTAGTGTTGGTTTGTAGTGGCGATGATGGGTGGTGGGTTAGGAAGAAGAGTATTTGTAACCAATATTCAATTATTTGGTTGATTGTTATCAATAAATTAAATAATATGTGACTAATTAAATATATAATTTCTGATTAATAAATAATATGTTATCTAAAAAAATGTGAAATTCTAATTAAATTTGTAATTGTGATTCACAATTTATTAAGTTGTTGTAATCGAGGAATATCTATGACCAATTTCAATAATTGGTGATTGTGAAAGAAGTAGTGACTTATAAAATTTGTATGTGATCGAAAAATAATACATGACCTATTAATTTGGTAGTATGTGACTGACAAAGAAATTGTGATACGTAAAATTTGTGATAAAAAAAATAATGCATGACCTATTAGTTTGATGTTTGTCACCCAATAAAATAAAATTGTGACATGTAAATTTTATGATTTGTGATCAAGAAATTTGAGTCGTGTCATATAAAACTTGTGATTTGTGATCAATAAATAAATTGTGCCCTATAAATTTTTTATTTGTGACCTATGAATAAAGTATGACCTATAAAATATTTTATTTGTGATTGTGAAATAATTTGTAACCTATAAAATTTTTATTTGCGATTGAAAAATAATTTGTGACCAATTAATTCGATAATTTGTGATCAAATAGTATAGGATTATGACATTAACACATTTAATCAATAAAATATATTTATAATTAATTATTTCATAAACAAGATTTAATTAATATTTGACTTTTGAAGGTTTAAACCTTGCTTCTTAATTTTAAAACGGACTATACTTAATCTATTAGATATGAAATATTCCCAAACGAAAATTCCAATTTTATCTCTCACCAAGGGTCCAAAACAAAGTATACAATATCTTATCGTAGTGGTAATGTTCATCCACATTCTAAGAGTTTCGATTAGGCAAAGGCAAAGGCAAAATTAGATGTTGGTATTCCTATGTGGGGGATTTGAATCACCACAAAATGGGGTAATGATGAATGTAAAACGTGAAATATAGAGAAATCATGCAATATGTCTTACAGATAACCATAAAATCACCGAAACATATATAAAAACAAAGATCATGTGAACTCGATATTTAAAGAAAACTTACATATCTTGAATTCCAAGCATAATAATAACTCGTAAATTCAATCAAAACATAAAATCAACCACAAATGAAGAAAGAAAAATCTGAAAATAGGGTTTAAGAGGTAGAAGAGAAAGTGCAAAACTGAAGTTGAAGACAATTTGCTAAAGAGGGGACTTTTCCTTTGTGGTTGAAGAAATCGATAGGGACGTTATGGAGTTCGATAGATGGAAAGAAATGTGAGAGAATAAGGGAGCATGAATTGTGGAATTTTATTTGATGGAATACGAAGAATGGATGCTTTCAGGATTTTTATTTCTACTTAATTGTATTTGTATTTTTGGAATAAAAAATGTTATATAAGTGCAAATGGTATTTATTTTTTATATATAAATAGGGTGGCACGTGTAATTTCCTTATAAAAAAATAATTAAAATTTGTAGAAAATTCAAACAGGAATACTTTTTCACTTTTAAATTTTCTAAAATTAATTTGTTAATCTTAATGAAATTTATCAAAAGAAAAAACAAACTACAAAAGGTAAAAGAGAAAAATACATTACAACAAGGATACCGATATTTCCATTCACACTTTTTATATATACATCCACTTTTAAAAATTATATTTTGTTATATTTTAAATCCTATGTAAATTAACTTAAATAGACATAAACAAAATTAAATAAAAATATATAACTCTAAATTGATCTATTAGTTTTTATTTTCATTCGTGCTTAACTAGAATCCTATCTAGAAAAATACATGAATATAATTATAGGTGATGGTGGCCCTGATTAGTGTCTAAAAGTGCTTCAAAAATATATCATATACAAGGTATTTTACATTCATTTTGTTTAAATTCACTAATGTTAGTTTCTAATTTTAATTCTCTTGCCGTAAATTCAATTTCCATAAATATATAGTTAAAAGTGCAATTCATCGAAATACTTATTTAAATACATATCGGCATGAGTATTATACTTTTGAAAGAATATTTATTTGATGTATTCACATGTAGTTCCAAGGTAGAACAAGAGGAGCAAGTGGAAAAGAAATGTTGAAAAGTCAAGAAAGATTAGCTGTCTCCAGTAAAGATGCAGCTGTCTCAGTAAAATGGTCGTAACTTGAGCTGTAGATATCGAAACAAGGTGATTCAAGTTGGGTTAAAAAAATAAGATATGTGTCTACAACTTTCATGTTTACCAAGAAGTCATATTCGTATCATAAGACAGCCAAAATTATCGTCCAAAGTCCAGCTCGTTACCTGCCGGATACAGCTTTTCACCGGTGAAGCAACACTTATTGTTTTGACCATATCTGGAGTTATAGAGATCCAATGAACCAGATATTTGTACCAATGAAAAGCTAACTCAAGTGGAAACAATTTATCTATGATTATAAGTCCAAATTCGCTATACAAAGTATCTAAAAATTGACAGCAAGTTGCATATTCCAGCTGCCTTAGAACTGGACAGAAACAAGTTGCTTGTCCACTTGCATTTTGGATGTTCCTTTGCCTATAAAATGGGACCTTGGCCAAAATTTTGAGGGAATCAATTCCTCTTTATCATATTCTAGTTTCCTTCATTTTCTTTATAACATTTCATTATATATTTATAAACCATTAGCTAGAGCTAGGGGTGAAAGTTTGGTGAATGTGTAGTATTGTCTTTGATCTTTCACTTTGTTTTTCAATGTTCATCTTCTTACTTGGTTGAAATATATGTTCTACAAATGGTTTTGGTTTGTTAAAGATTTTGATTTATTGTTGACAAATTTTAACACAATAAATGCTTAGATAATCTCTACATACCAACAATTTATTTTGACATATTCTTTCAAACAATTATCAAGAACTATATTTTAGTATATTTGCGATCAATGTTTTATCTTCCATATGAGACCACTCTCTAATTGATTTTCATACGAGTTAAATAAAAGGTTGAGAGTAATTTCTACTCATTCATCCGAAGTGAATTCCCAATGCTCTAGTGTTCGTCTCCATCGTATTTTCACCAACCGTTCACTACTCATAGACTAGTTTATTTCCTTCCAATTCCCTGTGGTTCAACCTCGAACTTTCGAGTTTACTACTTGCGATAACCTGTACTTGGGTTTCCAACCTTAAAGTTGTAGCAAGCCCTAAATGTGATTTTTGTGTAGGGAATCATTTCAGATTTCGAAGAATGCAAAACGAAATTTGATGCAGTTTCATCAGTTAATCAAGAAAGACAAATAATTGTAGCTAACAAAGTTAGTCAAATTTAGCTTGCTTAATCGAACTTTCTTCTTTCTTTCTTTCTTTCTTTCTTTAGCCTTTGTTATTTGAAGCATTTCAATACTCAGAACTTCAATAAACAAAGAATTTATTTCATGTTAATTTAATGTTCAATCAGTTTAGCTTTGTTCTTTTTTCATTCATTTGACTTAAGAGTTTATGGTTTTAGGGATTGGGCGAATCTATAGTGATAGGGATATATTAAAAGTGGGATTAATATATAAATTTATGTGGATATATAGTATTTAAATGAATGAATTTAATAAGGACAACATTGGAATATGACGTGGATGTAAATAATATTTTCTAAAATTTTATTAGGGATGTACTTATAAAAAATATGGATGAAAATAGCAATATCCTTACTACAATACTATAAGCATATAATTTCACATTTAAAAAACTTCGTTGTTGCAAACCACCACTTTTTTAGGTGAATTTGGAGTGTCCATGGACGATAATGCAGATGAGGACAGGGCGGACCCACAGTGGGTCCTGGCGGGTCACATGACCCACCAAGTTCGGATTTTTTTTTTAAATCGTATTCATTAGAACCAGAGGAGTCTATCCCATTCCAAATTGCAGTCGAAATATGAGATGGAAAACCAACTTTCCCTCCATAATGTTCGTCTCGCTTGAACCCTTCCCTAATCCTCCTCTTGACTTGAGTGTTGCCGATGATTGGAGACTCAAAGTCATCCATCAATCCATCCACCATCCGCTGCGGGCCTGTTACTACCGATTTAGTCGAGTGGTGCCGCTGCCATTTCAGTGGATTTGACGTGTTCTGCTACTGTCAATTCAGTCATGTGCCATCATCCAGACGTTGACAATTGTCGCCACCGTCCATTGCTATAGCCGCCCCCTTCCCAAATCCTAAGGACCCAAGGTTAGTTACAGAGTCTACAAGTCTTTACTCTTATTTTGTGTTTAGATTTTAACGTACATAAACATTACATCTCCCGATCTCGGACTCCAATCATGACAATTAGGTATGGCAGTGTGGGAAAGTGAAATTTGAACTAAAATTATATTTTGTGATTTAGGAATCTATCTGAATTTGTTGAACTAGGTATGTAAATGTTAGGGATTGAATTTTTTGAAGCAAATCTGAATGTATTATTTGTGAATCTCTGTAAATGTGTTGAACTAGCAAAATAGGTATGTAAATGTTAGGGAATAGGGATTGATTGTTTGAATTTTGTTTGGGAACTGGGAATTTCGTCAAAAATTAAAAATAAAGATAGCATTATTCCGCAATTGTGAGACTGATATGCTTAAAATTCCAGGCAATTATGAAATTCATTTTGTGATTATTGATAGAAGGATTATTTTTTCTCTTGAATTGAGTGTTTTATTTTGGTTGATTGTTGTAGTAGTTATGGAAAAGTACTTTAAGCGTAAATCTGTATTTTCTTGTGATATGCAAAATATTAATGAAAGGAATATTCGAAATGAAAAGGGTGAAATGAATGTTGGGGATGAAAGTAAGATACAAAATTTTGTTGATTTTTTTCTCACTTTTTAAAAGTTTGAGTGTGCCCCACTAACAATAAATTCCTGCGTCCGCCACTGGATGAGGAGCAACAAATTCAAAGTACGTTGGGTTGAAACTAAGATTGGAACTCTCTCTCTCTCTCTCTCTCTCGTTTCGGCTCTTTGTTTGTACCAGATGAAGAAAATGAGTCTAAGTGGATGCTAGGTAATGGACCACTATCTCCAATTTTGCAAAAGAAGCTCCTCATGTTCTATTCTATAAAATATTTGGTTAATAACTTCCAACAATAGATAAATAAATCCTCAAATTTCTATTTTATAGTAAAAGATTAATTAGCAAGTGGTATTCTAAACTTAAAATGAAGGGAAATGGTGTGATTTATGACTAATGGAAATAATATGGTTTTTGCAAAAAAAAAAAAAAAAAATTATTGAATGCGATTAATTAATTGTATAATTTGTAATTAATAAATGTGACTATGTATGTCTTCACATTTGTAATTAATAATTATGTGATCATGTATGTCTTAATTGTGATTATATATGATCAGGTCTATTATGAAATTGGATGTTTGTGATCAGGCAAGTGTAAGTTGTTATTATTTGTGACCATCTGTGTAAGCTATTATTATTTATAATCAGGTCTGTTTTCAATATGCCCTTTTGTAACCAAGTTTATCTTAACTTTGATTGTATGTCATCACGTATTTTTTAAATATGATTATCTGTGACCATTTTTTTAATATAACTATTTGTGACCTAATGTATCTTAATTCTGACTATATGTGACCAACATCGTCTTGACCATGGTTGTATGTTATTATGCCTGTATTAACAATGTTTTGTGATCTAATATACGAACAAAGACTTTTGTGTGAGTGATTTTCTGTTAATTGTGACTACCTGTAACATTTTATGTGTTAACTATGACTCTTTATGATCAAGTTTTTATTATTTGTGATTGTCTGTGACTAAATCTATTTTCCACCGTTAATGTTTGCCCACAATACTTTTGCGTGAAATGTTGTTATATGATTGTGACCTATTGATGTCTAATTGCAACTTATATTAATCAAATATCTATTTTATAGGGTTAAAACCTATTTCTCGGTCACAAAACACAAGTTTTATCAATTATAATTTATTTCACGATCACACATAATCAAATTAATTGGTCATAAGTTATTTTTTGATCACACATTATCAAATTAATTGGTCACAATTTATTCTATGATCACACATTGTTAAATTAAGTGGTCAAACTTATTTATCGATCATAAAGGCACAAATTTATTATGGGTCACAATTACAAATTTAGTTGAAATTTATTAATTTTTAGATGACATGTTATTTATAGTTCACAAATTATTCATTTTATTGGTCATAATTACCTAATAATCGGTAACAATCGCTTTTCATCCTACCCACTCCGCCTCGACACCATCGATACCACCAAAAAACACTGGATACCTCTTCATCGCCACCACCTTCTCCATCTCAAAGTCCACCGCAACCTCCACACCTAGATGCAACACAATCTCCACTACCTCAACCACTACATCACTGGGAACAACATTAATAGAGGAATTTGAAAATCAAATGTAAAAATCATCCATGGGTTCTAATAAATGGAAAGGCCCAGATTCAATGGTTTAAAATAAATTGGTAAAAAAAAGTGAGCAAAGGTATGAAGCTCAAAGCGATGTGAGTATTTTTCCCTAATTTTACACGAAAAAGGTCTTATAATGGATTGGGAAGCTTATCATCACCGCTAACACATTGTATAATCACGTTCGTATGTCGATAAAATTCTAAAAAGAAAAAATCATAGAAATATATCAAAAAAAAACAAAAATAATTCATAAAAAGGTTAAAAGCTATAAAACAAACAATTAACAGAATGAACAACAAAAATATGTTAACCTCCTTCTTCCTCTACCCCAACCAAAAGAGAAATGAAAGAAGGTACAAATCGACAATTCAGCAACAGACCCAGTTAGCTTGGATTTCAGACATACAAAAGCAACCAAACTAATTTTTTGAACCATCGAAGAAGAACTCGCAACCAAGCATGGGTATATATATATATATATATATATATATATATATATATATATATATATATATATATATAACACATATTTTTAGAGATTTTCTTTGTGGAGAGAGAGAG